>NW_028261392.1:2492381-2514881 GCF_051295495.1 Thamnophis sirtalis
AACATACAGCATTTTATTCTGAAGCGTCTTTATACCAACCTCCAAATGCAACGGCTGCGATGCCCAGGCCGACTCCAATGACAGATTTGGCCTATTTAAAAAAAGGGGGGAGAAATTCAGCGATTTGACACTAATATATCCCCCCCCCAAAAAGAGGAAATGTCAGTTGCACAATGATTCGGACACAATTTTTGTAAAAATAAATTTAAAAAAACCTCAGATGCCAACAATAACAATTTGGACTTCTAACATGGCTGCACTGGGAGTTACGATGGTCATGGGCTTCAAGGTTAACCAAAACTCAACGAAAGCTTTTGGAAAAAGTCAAGGGGATGTGTTGGTTTCAGATGGTGCTGTAAGGTTCGGGCGGCCATGAGAAAGCCTCTGCTTGCAGCTGGTGGGAAGGAGCTGTGGGAAATTTTGTGTGTGTGTGTGTGTGTGTGTGTGTGTGTGTCTGTCTCTATCTACCATCCATCCATCCATCCATCCATCCATCTCTATCATCTATCTATCTATCTATCTATCTATCTATCTATCTATCTATCTATCTATCTATCTATCTATCTATCTATCATGTCTGTCTATGTTTATGCTATCATCCATCCATCTATTAATCCGTCCGTCCGTCCATCCATCCATCTATCATCTATCATCCCTCTCTCTCTCTCCATCCATTATGTATGTATGTCTGTCTGTCTGTCTGTCTGTCTGTCTGTCTGTCTGTCTGTCTATCTATCTATCTATCTATCTATCTATCTATCTATCTATCTATCATCCCTCTCTCTCTCACCATCCATTATTTATCTGCCTGTCTATCATCCCTCTCTCTCCATCCATTATCTATGTCTGTCTATCTCTGTCTGTCTGTCTGTCTGTCTGTCTGTCTATCTATCTATCTATCTATCTATCTATCTATCTATCTACCTACCTACCTACCTACCTACCTACCTACCTACCTATCTATCTATCATGGCTCTCTCTCTCTCTATCCATTATCTGTCTTGTATGTCTGTCTGTCTGTCTATCTATCTATCATCACCCCTCTCTCTCTCTCCATCCATTATCTATCTGCCTGCCTCTGTCTGTCTGTCTGTCTGTCTGTCTGTCTGTCTGTCTATCTATCTATCTATCTATCTATCTATCTATCTATCTATCTATCTATCTATCTATCTATCTATCTATCTATCATCTATCATCCCCCCCTCTCTCTCCATCCCTTATATATCTATATATCCATCCATCCATCCATCAAATGTATGCGCTGTAGGCAACTCTGAACCACACTGAACGCCAACAGATGGATGCCTAGAAAAACGAACGAGCTCAAAGGGAGTCCTGGAGGGCAGCCTCCGTTGATTCCACAATGCTAAACCAGCCCACCGCGCGTTAACATTATTCAGAGGCGGCTGCTTTCGCTCCGAGAGAGGAATCCCATTAATATTCCTAAGAGCCCAGCTGATGCGCCACTTCAAGTGATTACAGTTCGCAGTCGGAATGCTTGTCATGTTTTTGCCTTGTTCCAAGAGGCCCAACTCTTCACGCTGAAGAATAATTCTTCCCACTTGTGCAGCATCTTTAATCTAAGCCTCTTGAAAATAAGTTTACAAACATTCATTCTTACAATACAAGGCACACAGTAATTAGGCAGCTCGTTTTGTTAATGGGGAAAGGTGATGTTTGCTGCTCCTGCTTGCCCATGGAAGACGGAGAGAGAGAGAGAGAGAGAGAGAGAGAGAGAGAGAAGAGGGAGGGAGGGAGGGAGGGAGGGAGGGAGGGAGGGAGGGAGGAGAGAGAGAGAGAGAGAGAGAGAGAGAGAGAGAGAGAAAGAGAGATGATGGATGGATGGATATTGATATAGATAGATTGATATAGATATGTAGATAGATAGAAGACAGATTGAAGATAGATGATAGATAGGTAGTTAGGTAGATAGTTGATAGTTGATAGATGGATAGAAAATAGATGATATAGATAGATAGATAATGGATGGACAATAGGCAAACAGATGATGATAGATAGATAGATAGATAGATAGATAGATAGATAGATAGATAGATAGATAGATAGATAGATAGATAGATGATAGATATATTGTAGCTAGATAGCTAGATGACAGATAGATAGATTAGATATAGTTAAATAGATAGATAGATAGATAGATAGATAGATAGATAGATAGATAGATAGATAGATAGATAGATATTGTAGCTAGCTAGCTAGATGACAGATAGAAAGAAGATAAAGATAGATAGATAGATAGATAGATAGATAGATAGATAGATAGATAGATAGATAGACAGACAGACAGACAGATAGATTATATATATATATATATATATATATATATATATATATATATATATATATATATATATATATATATATATATATATATATATATATATATATATATATATATATATGAGAGAGAGGGGGGGGGAGAGGGGTCTGTGATTTTTATATTATGTGATCAAAGTCTTCCAGAGTACTTTATACACAAAGCAAAAGGGATTATCTATCTATATTCATCAAGAAGAAACTGGCCGATTACGGCCAACTCTGGTGGTGGAAAACCAAGCAGATAGTGTTGAAGTCACTCCAACGTATTAAACGTGTTCTCTAAAAATTATATCTGGGATAGAGTGATGATGGCAAACAAATTATTGCCTATTTTTCTCAAATTCCCAAAAAAATAATAATCACATTTTAAAAATCCAACAAGAGAAGAAAGAGAAGAAAGTGGGATAGGAAGGAGAGAGGGAAGAAGGCAGGGAAGCAAGGAGGGAATGAGGGAGGGAAGGAAGGAGAGTAGATAGGAAGGAGGGAAGGAGGGAAGAAAAGGAGGGAACTCAAGAGAAGAGAATGGAAGGAGGGAAGGAGGAAAGGAGGGAGGGAAGATATGAGAGAAGGAGGGGGGGAGAAGAGAGGAAAGGGAAGGGGAAGGAAAGGAGGAAGGGAAAAGAAAGGAGGGAAGGAAGGAGGGAAGGAGAGAAGGAGGGAGGGAAGGAAGGGGAGTGGGAAAGAAGAAACAAGGTAAGGAAAGAGGGAGGGAGGGGAGAAGATACCCAACCTTTGATGCCTATAAGGATTTTGATATTATGGGAATGTCTTGAAACACAGTCAAATGTAAAGTGAAACAGTGGATGTTGTATTGTCTTTTACCAGTTATTGGTTGTTGTATTTTTCTTTTACTAATAAAAATACTTTAATAATTAAAAATCCAACTTCCTGTCCTTTGCCTGCACGAATCAAACGTTTTAATGCGCACAAAATATGCACACTTTCAAATGCGCACTTCCATTTCTCCTTACCCATAGACCAAAAAGCTGCTCAAAACAATTGCAATTGTGAAATGTCAAGTTTCCCAGAAAGGGTATGTTAGGTTTTACATCAAGTTATTCACTTCGGTCTTGCCTCCTATCTGGTTAGGAATAAAAATATTATAATCTTGATTATCCTAAATTCGGAGCAGACTGGGAAAACTTAACAGCCCTTTTTTTCCTTGATCAATTATTTCAAACTTGGCAATTTGAAAATATGTGAACTTTCCAGCTGAGGAATTCTGGGAGTTGAAGTCCACAAATCTTAAAACGGCCAAGTTTGGAAACCAAGATCATCCAGCATCTTTGAACACCATAATTTTTTAGGAACTAGCTGATAACCTGGCGTTGCCTGGGTAATTTGTAGATGTCGAAGCGTTTGTTGACAGGGAGCCATTGAGAGGGGCCTTTCTTCCCCCTATTCCCATGCCCATCATCCCTGCCCTCTCCCTTTCCCCTCCCATATACTCCTCTTTGCTGCCCTGTCTACAGTCCTGGCACTTTGCCCCAAATCCATTGGACCACTGGAGGTCCATCTATAAATCAATACCCGAGCAACGTCGGGTTATTGGCTAGAATAAAAATTAAAATCAAACCATCGGCATAATATTTAGCGTTACCGCCCGAAGATATACATTAAGCGTGGTGGCAATTATCCCCAACAGTTCTTGAGAAATTGACGTGAAACACGTAGAGTTATTATTGCAAGAAAAGCTGACAGCTCCGAGGTCCCTTTAAATTTTTCCAAAGCCTTTTATTTTTTTTCTCGAAACACTTGACCAAACTTGCAAAATTGGCTTGCCGGAGACATAAATAATGTGCATCCTGTACAAAATGACCACGGGATGCTAAATTGCCTCTAAGTCTCCATAAACAACGTCAATTAGAAGCTGTGAGGGCAAAGGGAAGGACACCGAAACAGAGGGGGAAAAAATGTGCCAGGCAGCATTAAACTAAGAACTGGGCACATAAATGAATCTTTTTCCATGCCCGGGGCCTGTCTGTTGCTGCTTCCCTGAAGAGCTGACAGCACAAAATAAAATAAAAAATAGAAGATAAATAAAAACCAAGGACACGGAATGGCTCTCAGCTTCCCCTACAACTGCCCTTTTTGCAAATAATTCTCAGTCCGACCTCTGCTTCGGGTGGCATCGGTGGACGCGAAGGTGTGTTTTCTTCCCCGTGCTCATTTTCTGGGTTTCTGGTTCAATTTATTTGTCTTGGGTCCAAAACGGTTCGAGTGGAATTGATCCAGAAATCCGGGGGGCTTCGCTCAATTTTTACGGGATGCGTTAACCAATTGTAAAATAAAACGTTTTAGCCAGAGGAAAATGCAGAAAGGCGAATAACTGGCTTTTCTCTTTTGCAAATTCTCATAATAAACGTAGCGTCGATTTTAAACTAATCTCAGAAGGAATGGAAAGTAGAGTTGGAAGGGGGGGGGGGGGAAATGGTCCAATTCCAAGCCGGGAGAAAGATGCTGGAAATAAAACGTAAGAAGGAGAAGGCCTCTGTTTCTTTGGATACCAGAAACTTCAGGGCCAGCAGCATATTCCTGGGGTGGCTGACACAGCGGGATTTTAGACAGAGGTGGGTTCCTACCGGTTCGCACCTATTCGGTAGAGCCGGTTCGTCAAATCTACCGAACCGGTTAGAAGAGGTTCCACCAGTGGACCCGGAAAGCAGGCCACACCTACAGAAGAGGTTCCAAAAGTTTTTGAAACCCACCACTGGTGGGTGTGTAACGTCCCACAGTTATCTTCGCATTAATAATGATCTAGTAATATTTCCTTATACATTTTTGCAGTTTTTTCTGAATCTTGGCCAATGGGAATTCTGGGACTTGAAGTCCACACATCTTAAACTTGCCAAGGTTGGGAAATGCTAGGCTAGCGAGATCTTGCTAATCCAACAAACAGCTTAAAAAGAGCTTAGAGGCATCCGAAGGATTAACCTATTTTTAATCATTAATTTTTTCAGTGGGTTTGGAATTTACTACGCCGGGCCTTTTTTTTTTTTTTGGCTATCCATGCAATAAATTAACAGGACAATCTCTTTGGAAACCAAAAGATAAAGTACAGACATCCCTATGAAATAATGCAAAATTTCCAGCAGAATATTTGGCAAGTTACAGGTGAGTTCTCTGGGATCAGAGAAAGAAAGGCATGGGAAAGGCAAGGAGAAAAGAAATGAATTCGGTTGCTTCGGCCACATTATTTTGAGGTCATTGCTCGTTTTAACCGGATTTTCAAATGTTATATCGGAGACAATATATTTGGCCCCTTGACACAATTACTGAGAAGAAAGAAAGAAAGAAAGAAAGAAAGAAAGAAAGAAAGAAAGAAAGAAAGAAAGAAAGAAAGAAAGAAAAAGAAAGGATAGAAGGTACATAGGTAGGTAGGAAGGAAGGAAGGAAGGAAAGAGAGAAAGAAAGCAAGAATGGAAAGAAATAAGAAAGAAGGAAAGAAAAAAGAAGGAAGGTAGGTAGGTAGGTAGGTAGATAGGTAGGTAGGTAGGTAGATGAAAGTTTAGTTTACTTTAGTTTAATTGGTCTTGTATGCCGCCCACTCCCGAAGGACTCCGGGCGGCTTACAATAAACAAGGAAGGGGATAAATAGACAAATAGACAAAAGAAAGAAAGAAGAAAGAAAAAGATGGATGGATGGATGGATGGAAGGAAGGGAGGAAGGATGGGAGGGAGGGAGGGAGGGAGGGAGGAAGGAAGGAAGGAAGGATCAAATCTAATCATCTCATACAAGACCTTTAGTTCCAGAGACTACAAGGATATAGTGCAGCGCTTTTTACAAACAGTACAATTTTGCAATGTCTTCTCCTATAAAATGATTTTTTTCAACAACCCAATCAAGCCTCCACATCCAGTGAAGTATATCTGACTCTGTTTTGCTTTCTGAGGCCAGTCAAACTTACAAATTGTTACAACTTCTTCAATAAAGAAAGTTATAGCTAAAGACACTAGGAAAAGAAAAGGCAACCAAAAGCAAATATGTATGTATATGTATATGTATATGTATATGTATGTACACACACACACACACACACACACACACACACACACACACACACACACACACAGGGTTCTTGTAAAATTTAATACAAGACTTCAATGACCAAAATGCCTTATAATTGTTTATACTTGATCTATATGCAAGCAGAGGTAACTCCTAAGCAGTGTAGTTATCATCCACAAATAAATGGCTACCATCTTCGGAAATGTTTTTCAATTTCCCAATCTGGGCATCGCCTGGTGGTCTCCCATCCACCTTTCTACCAGATCTGATCCTGGCTTTGCTTCTCTTTAAAAAAAAAAAAAAAACAACGAAAAAAGCACAAATCTAAAATACTGAGATCATACTACTATCTCCTGTGGATCTTCGTAAGAAGATAATTCTTATTTATTAATAGGAAAATTCTACTTTGGTTCAGCACCAAGATTCCATTGGGAAAGAAACGAAGCCCTGTGCGCATGCGCTAAAGAAAGCGCTCGGTCAGCCCTTTGCCAGCACGCCATCACAAGCCGCTTCAGAGACACGACTGCGCATGCTCAAGAAATCGGCAACGGTCACGCTTTAAACGCTAGGCCGGTTCTCCCTTTTTACGGCAGCCCCGCAACCCCCGACACTGACCAGACCATAGTTGATGTCCGGCCCTCGGCCACCGCTGCTCCGGGCTGCGTACTCCGCGTAGCGAAGAGACTCCGCGGAACTCCCGGCCTGCTCCATCGTAGTTAGCCCAAAGGGAGGAAAGGGGGAAAAAAAAGACAGACCTACGGCAGGGCAGAAAGGACAAAACTAATGACCCTGCTAAAGTCTCGCTGCGGTTTCGGGCGGTCTCTGCCTTGGAACGCGATTTTGTCCGATTACATCGCTCATGCGCAGTAGCAGCACGTGAAGCTCGACGTGACCTAGAATGCCAGGACTGTTGCCTTTCTTTATGACGTCTGATTTGTTTACATTCTATTTACATTTAGATTAATTTAAATTAAATGGGTAATTTAATTGGTTTTAAGCCAATTAAATTGCCCATTGAAATTAATATAAATCACCAACACCAAATAAAAACACCAATTACATTAACAATCTTTCTTTTATTCCTATTCTTCTCTGTAATTTATTGTTTCAGCCCCTTTAAATGCAAATGAATGTTTTAAGACGCGTTTGCCATCATTCTAATTCATTTTTGCTATCCATGCAATAAATTATAAATTGCAATAAAGTGTAACACAAATATTTTATGTGCTCAACATACATTACTAATTATTACACGTATTTAACCCCTTATAAACCGCTTACATTTACATATATATTACATCATCTTTCGGTTCACACATCCTTATTTTCCGCTGCCAACTTCCCTTCCCCAAATCCAACCATGGATAAAATCTATTCCAAATCTCATCGTTTTCTGTCTCTCCTTTATGTTTCATTGTTCCATTGTCAGTCTATGACATTCTGCACAGTCTAATATTTTATTTTATTATTTCCCTTTCTAGAGGTACGTTCTCACATTTCCAATGTTGGGCATAATAAAACCATTCTCGCTGCTATTGTGATATGTAATATTAAATATGTTAGCCCTTTACTTTGACCTTCTATTAGAATTCCTAATAAGAATAGTTCTGGTTTAAATTCCCATCTCTGTCCAGTCATTTCTTCCAGCCACATCAAAATCCTCCGCCAGTCGTCTTTTTGCCCTTTCTACATGTCCACCATATGTGATAGTAGGTACACAGTAGTTGGCCACATTTCCAGCATTTAGGTGATAAATTTTTATACATTTTGCCTAGCCTAGCTGGTGGTAGATGCCACCTATAAAACATTTTTATAGCTGACATCTACCTTGTTCTCCTTGTATGGAGTGGCCAGGGTTAATTTCCTATTTCTTACCCACCATTTTTAGGAATATATTATTCTTGTTGTTAGATCGGGTAACGGAAAAGCACACACAGGCATAACGGTAACAACAGCTCTTTATTAATGTGGGAAGTTATCATCCAGCCCTCTCCCAGAAAAATGAAATATCCTAGGAAATATTGAAAAGGCAGAATATTTATCTGGATGTGAAAAGAAAGAAACATGCTTTAAAAGACTGAATAGTTGCCTGTAGCTTCCTGCCCATTCACACTTTGTCAATAGGCCATTGAGAAGGCCAGGCTGGCCCACTTTACATGATAAAGACTCCTCCACTGCAGCTGTAGGGGGAAGGGATATTACTCGGCTGACCACAGGGCATCTGAGAACTCATCACAGCCTAGAGAGTAGCCCCCTGCATGGCACCATGGGAGTCTGACAACCAATCAGAATACATTTCTTACACAGGAACAGGAAACAGAGAGGTGGGACTAAAACAGGGTATAAAAAGCCTAGCAAGCCCCTCCTTCAGCCCTTCTCTTCTTCTCCACCAACATTGAAGCATGTGATCACCTTTTCTGTTCAGGGCTCAAGCCATGTGGCCCTGTCCAACAATAAACCATCTTTCCAAGCAGCCTCCATGTCTCCAGTGTCTTCTTCCCCACTTGGAGCTGAACCCAAAAGGACATTTCTTTCAACAAAAGAAAGAAAGAAAGAAAGAAAGAAAGAAAGGAAGGAAGGAAGGAAGGAAGGAAGGAAGGAAGAAAGAAAGAAAGAAAGAAAGAAAGAAAGAAAGAAAGAAAGAAAGAAAGAGAGAGAGAGAGAGAGAGAAGATAGAAGGTACATAGGTAGGTAGGAAGGAAGGAAAGAGAGAAAGAAAAGAAGCAAGAATGGAAAGAAATAAGAAAGAAGGTAGGTAGGTAGATGAAAGAAAGAAGAAAGAAAAAGATGGATGGATGGAAGGAAGGAAGGAAGGAAGGAAGGATGGGAGGAAGGAAGGAAGGATCAAATCAAAGGACATTTCTTTCAACATTAAAGTACAACAAGTGAGAACAATCCAGCGAAGGTTGAGTTTGACAGCAGCCCTTCGACCTGTCAGATCCTTCGATCAATGAGATTAAACCCTCTGTTCCCGCCGGAGACAGAGGACCTTGGTGGAAACCACTGTCGTTAGAACTGATATCTGTAACGTGGCAATGCAATGCCAGCCTGCAAAGGAGAGCAGGATAAAGTCGGTGTAAAGTTTTTCCCCCCTCTTTTAAAACTTCTACTCCAGTGTTTCTCAATTCTGGTGACTTTAAGATGTGTGGACTTCAACTCCCAGAATTCCCCAGCCAGCCGTGCTGTTCTAAACAGAATATTGGCATTGGGAAATCCAACAGAAAAAAAAAAGTGGCAGTTTGAAGACGGAGATGCCACTCGTTCTGACACCAGCTCCTTGGATTTTGAATCCTGATATTTAGGGGCAAACGGATGTCCATTCAAAGGCCCCCAAATTTGATACTACCGTTGATTCAAGAAGAGGTGAAGCAAATTAAAAACTCAAAAGAAATTCAGAGGACTGGGTGAGTTTTGCTTATAGCTCAGGACAACCTACCAAAAGAATTTGAAGCCAACTTATGTTTTGATTTTAAAAAATTGCCATCTGGATAAGATACAAAATACTCATATATTTTTTTTGTAAGTTAACACCTTCTAAACCTGTTCTGATCCCCCTTCTCCGTCCAGGAACGAAAGCCGAAACAAACGTAAATGAGAATGTTTTTTAATCAGTCCAGACTCTCGTTAGTGTGAAACCTACTGGGTCAGGCTGGACAGCCTCTTAGAACCCCATTTACTTCTATATTAAAAGTCACATAGACAAGAGTTGGAACTTGCAATAGAATAACAGGGACAGTTAGAAGTTACTTAAAGGAAGTGTCCCCATTCACTAACCACAGGACGTTCTCGCCAACGTCCCTTCTTGTGTTAAAAGTCCAAACCACAAAGTTCAATTAAAGTTCATTAATGACACGTAAGCCATACCTGAAACAAAAGGAGAAGTAAGACCCTCATCTCCTTATAAAGCTTCTCTCCTCAAGGTAACCACTAAGAAATGAGTCAAGTGTTTCCGTGTTGCAATGCTTTTGAGAATGTATAAGAATGCGTGCTTCGATAATTAAGGTTGTTCAGAACTTGCAATGCTAAGCCATGGGCTCGCTTTCTGAACCTGGCTGCCAAACAAACATTTCCTGTATCCTGAGAAGTCTAACGCCTGTCATTTTCTGCAACAGTCCCATCCAGCTCTGTCCTGACTGATTGAGATAGGCCAGCACCCTCACCATTGCACCATCCTGCCTTTTTGATTTTGAGAGTGTGTGAAATACACCCAAGCTGGCTTCTGGATCTCTGGGAGGACCAGGACTCAAGAGATCCTAGTTTAAAACCTTCACTGCTGCAATATGCTGGCTTCCAACCGAGACCTAACCAGTGTGAAATTAGCAGTCCCTGCTTGCCAATCTCTGCTCCCCGTTCCTCGCCTCGGTCTCCCGTTTATTATCCTGATTGCTCTCCGAGGGAAAGGGGAACTGAACCAGTTCGCTACGCCTTGAAACTCCGTCCAATGGCGCCAAAAAATAAATAAATAAGGGGAAAATATTTCACGACGGAGGATGACTTGAGCCTCACTCCCTTCCAGCCAGGATGTCCTTCCGGGGTTCAGTTCCCAGTGGGGGGGAGTAAGACCCTGGAAACAATGGTGGCTGTTTGGAAAGATGGCTTTTAATGGCGGACAGGATCACATGCAGATTGAAGATGTTGGGTGAAGGAGAAAAAAGGGAAGAGATGCAGAGGGTGCCTGGGTTTTATACCCTCAATAACTGGCGTTTGAATTTGAGCTTGTACTCTGATTGGTTGCCCGACTCCCATGGGGGGCATGCAGGGGCATCTCTGGAGGCTGTCCTGAGTCCCAAGCTCGGTTGAGCCTTGCTGGGTAATGATGCAATGAAGGACAATTAGATGGCTCTGCCTGAAGAAGGTAGATCTTTGTTATGTAGAATAGACTGGCCCAGGCCTTAAAGTTCCATTGACAAAGGTGGTGGCGTGGGGATGAGTTTCTGCCTCCCTTTTAGGGGAAATATTCTGCCCTTTTAATAGTTCCTAAAATATCTCATTTTTCTAGGAGAGAGATGGCCTGCAGCCATCTTTTCTTTTGGATCTTTGGCATGCCACACTTTCTATTATTCTACTATGCCTTTTTCTACTGTGGGAAAATGCGAGGGGGGATTGTAAGGAGTGAGATGCTATGTAGCCATAACAACATTCTTTCTAGAAAGCCAAGGTCATCCTTTGTCTCTGCACCTCTGCACCTGACTGGAACTGGATGGGTGGAAGCTACCAGCGTGGCAGTGGGAGATGGGGACCATGGATGGACTTGTGGATGTGGGGGGCAAGATCTTGAACTTTCAACTGGGTGGGGAAAACTGGGAAGCTTTCAGATTCGGGTTTTCCCAGATGTGCCAACATGTCTCTCTTAATAAATTAGAACTTTGAGCAATACTTTGCCTCAGACTCTGATTTACTTTTGGGTGCTATTTGGAACCCCGATATGCTGACTTTCTATACCCCACAAAATAAATATGGCACAAACTGAGTTTGGCAAAAGGAAATCCATAGAAGAAAATCTGAACTAAACTGTCACACTCCTTTCTGCTTGGGTATTTTAAGGAGCAACGCAACAAATCCTTGGGGGAAAAAGTTTCCCCTTCTTTGAGGGGTCCTTGGTGCTCTGTAAGCTCGGCGGTTTTCTTGCAGATGTTTTGCTACCCCAAATTAGGTCGTATTATCCGTTCTAGCAGTGATGCTGTCACCCAGTTTGGGTCGCAAAAAGTCTGGAAGAAGATTTCAAAGCTCCAAGATGAGCCACTGGGATGATTAAAAGACTGGAGACGAAAACATATGATGAATGGTTGCAAGTAATTAGGATCCGGCTAGTCTAGAGAAAAGAGGCACTAAGGGGGGACATGACAGCAGCCCTCCAGTATTTGAGGGGTTACATCCAATTTTGGTCACCACATGACAAAGAACATGTTGAGACTTTGGGGAAAGTGCAGAGAAGAACAACTAAGATGATGAAAGGCTTGGAGACAGAAAGGAAGAACGATTGCAGGATTTTATTTTATTTTATTTTATTACATTTATATGCCGCCCTTTTCCCCAAGGGGACTCAGGGCGGCTCACAATTCAAATCAGGGGAGCGGGGTACAGACAAGAAATAAAAAAGACGGAACATAACAATACATAATTTAAAAAAACACACAGCAGTCATACCATTCGAGGAGGGGGGCAACAGCTCTTTAGCCCCAGGCCTGTCGGAACAGCCAGGTTTTGAGGGCTTTGCGGAAGGCCTGGAGGGTGGTGAGGGTTCGAATCTCCACGGGGAGTTCGTTCCAGAGGGTCGGAGCAGCCACAGAGAAGGCCCTCCTCCGGGTAGTCGCCAGTTGGCATTGGCCGGCGGATGGGATTCGGAGGAGGCCTAATCTGTGGGATCAGATCGGTCTATTGGAGGTGATTGGCAGCAGGCGGTCTCTCAAGTACCCAGGTCCAATACCATGAAGGGCTTTATAAGTGACGACTAGCGCCTTGAAGCGTATCCGGAGACCAATAGGCAGCCAGCGCCAGGATTTCGGTTTGGCTCCTCTAAAGAAAAGAAGAAATTAGGGGTGACATGATAGCAGTTTTCCATTTAAGGGACTGTCACCAAGAGGAGGGGGGGGGTCAACTTATTTCCCCAAACACCAGAAGGCAGCAGAAGAAACAATGGATGGAAACTAATCAAGGAGGGAAGCAGCCTGGAATTAAGGAGAAACTTCCTAACAGGGAGGACAACTAACAGAAGTTGCCTCCAGAAGTCGTGAGTGCTTCCACCACTGGAGGTTTTTTTAAGAAGAGATTGGACAGCCACTCGGTATGGGGGGGGGGTGTCTCCTGCCTGAGCAAGGGGTTGGGCTAGAAGACCTCCAAGGTCCCTTCCAGCTGTAGTCCGATTGAAAAAGCACCAAGGAGCCCTCATTTCAACCCTGAGCTGCAAACGTTTCTCCTTTCCCGAGTCTTCTTCCTCTTTAAGAGCAAAGCCTGCAGGAAGTTCGAGGGAGAGCCGATCCTAGAAAAAGGAGCTTCATTGCAAACCCCCAATTCAGGTGTGCAGGGAGAAGGACGGTAGAGGTTGGTCCTCTTAAGAAACAGCCAAGACTCAGGAGGAAGCAGGTGTGCCTTTTCCACCCAAGAACCATGAATTGTGAAGATATGGGCTGCTGCAGGAGAGGAGGAATGGGGTGCTCACCCCTCAAAGGCTGCAGGAGAGGACTGGGGTGCTTACCCCAAGAAGACTACAGGAGAGGACTGGGGTGCTCACCCCCAAAAGGCTGCAGGAGAGGACTGGGGTGCTTACCCCAAGAAGACTACAGGAGGGGACTGGGGTGCTCACCCCCAAAAGGCTGCAGGAGAGGACTGGGGTGCTCACCCCAAGAAGACTACAGGAGAGGACTGGGATGCTCACCCCCAAAAGGCTGCAGGAGAGGACTGGGGTGCTCACCCCCAAAAGGCTGCAGGAGAGGACTGGGGTGCTTACCCCAAGAAGACTACAGGAGAGGACTGGGGTGCTCACCCCCAAAAGGCTGCAGGAGAGGACTGGGGTGCTCGCCCCAAGAAGGCTGCAGAGAGCCAGATTTAAAGAGTCGAGTAGAACCGTAAGTGGCACCTCCTTTCTCGAAGATATTTCTTCAAAGGGCAACTGGACTTTTCTTTGTGCGTCCTTGAGGAACCAAAGGATGTTTTGCTTCTCATCCAAGAAGCTTCATTTGTTGAAAAAACACCTTTGAGACAACAATGGCCCGGAAAACTGAGAGTCTCCGTCGACACGTTTGGGGCAGCTCTTGACTCAAAAGGGGTGGGGGGCTCTGTCTGCAAACTAGCCAGCACTTGGGCTGTTGGTGCCCTGTCCTTTTAAGTCCAACAACTGGAGGAGAGAGGGAGAGAGGGAGAGAGAGAGAGGGAGAGAGAAGGAGGGAGGGAGAGAGAGAGAGAGCTGGGTGTGGTGATAGTGGAGTTATGTTGGAGTGAGAGAGAGAGAGAGGGATGGTGGCTTGTGCTAGTTTGGGAAACTAAAACGGCCCGCAGAAGAAGAAGATTAAGTAAGAAGTAAGCATTTCCTGTGCAATGTTGGTGTCTAGCATTAATACCACGATGGGTATTATTTGCAGATGTTTTATTACCCAACTAGGTAACATGATCAGTGCTAGAAGGGAGGGAGGTATGGAGGGGGGAGCAAGAGGGGGAGAAGGAGGACTGCGGAGTCCTTGGTGCTCTCTGAGGTTGGTTGTTTTCTTCCAGACGTTTCATGACCCAACTGGGTAACATCATCAGGGATATGGAGGCAGGAGGAGGAGGAGGAGGAAGGAGGAGGAAGGGAGGGGAAGAAGAGGAGGAGGATATACAACAATGAGGCATCTTTTCCTAGTCTCTCGCTCCAAATTGTAGATTAGAATGTGAGGCCCTTTTAGATGCTGTATATTATATTGGAGTAAAAAGCTACTGTAACTAAGGTAACATTGTCAGTATTAGTGACTATCACTGATTATGTTACCTAGCTGGGTCATGAGACGTCTGCAAGAAAAGAGCCACACTCAGAGGGCACCAAGGACCCCACAGTCTTCTTCCTCTTCCCCTCCCTCCCTCCCTCCCTCCCTCCTCCTCCTCCTCCTCTTCACAAACACCAATCCCTTGTAGCACTGATGATGTTACCTAGCTGGGTCATGAGACGTCTGCAAGAAAAGAGCCAAGCTCAGAGGGCACCAAGGACCCCACAGTCTTCCTCCTCCTCCTCCTCCTCCTCCTCCTCCTGAATGTGTGACTCTTTTGTTTTGTCTCCAGTTTGGGCGCCTACTTCGTCATCCCTCCGAATCCAGCAAAGCGGAAAGAGTTGCAAAGAAGTAAGTCGGTTGGGTTGGACCCTAACCCTAACCCTAAACCTAAACCTAACCCTAACCCTAACCCTAAAACTAACCCTAAACCTAACCCTGAACCTAACCCTAAACCTAACCCTAAAACTAACCCTAAACCTAACCCTGAACCTAACCCTAAACCTAACCCTAAAACTAACCCTAACCCTAAACCTAAACCTAACCCTAACCCTAACCCTAAAACTAACCCTAAACCTAACCCTGAACCTAACCCTAAACCTAACCCTAAAACTAACCCTAAAACTAACCCTAAACCTAACCCTGAACCTAACCCTAAAACTAACCCTAAAACTAACCCTAAAACTAACCCTAAACCTAACCCTGAACCTAACCCTAAACCTAACCCTAAAACTAACCCTAAACCTAACCCTGAACCTAGCCCTAAACGGTTGTGTCACTTTTTTCAGGGCCGTTTGTTGTGGCCTGCCAGCCACTAGCGGAGCTGGCAGCAGAGTCGGACAGTGAGGAGGTTGGGGAGGAACCTGGGCCAGTCCTGGAGTCTGGGGAAGGCTCGGAGGAGGGCTCTGTGTCGGAGGCAGAGAGGGGGCCAGAGCCGTCCGACAGTTGTTAGCTGCCTTCAGAGTCAGACATCAGTGGGGCAGACGAACAGCTGGAGCCTATTCCCAGTGTGCACATGTGCACAACTGCCAGGAGAAGGGAAGAGCTAAGGAAGAAGGGTCGACTCGGGAGTAAAGCCACAGATGGACAGTGAATGGCCCCTCCCAGAGGGAATAAAAGAGGAGCGAAAGGGGAGTGGAGTTTGCAGGAGACCGTTAGTTCCATTCATTCGGGTGAAGATCTGTTCCTGACTCCTTGCCAAGTAATTGCTGCTACAGCTTGGAGTTTGGAAGATATCGGCCTGGCAGCTCTCCAAGCCTGATCAAGGTCTGTAGTTGTGGAATCTCTTGAAAGACTCTTGGCCAGGACCAGCCAGATTTGACCCTCGTTTATTTTCTATTTTTTTTTGCATGGAGAGGAATTCCACTAAGCAAAAGGGGTTTTATCGGGATTTGGAGTCAGCTTCTTCATGCTTATGGGAGTCCGAGGTTGGAACACCGCTGTGACTTGAAATCGTCACTAAATGAACCGTTGTAAGTCTGTATGTATATATTTCTGGATTCCTATTGAGTTCTGTTTTGCTTCTGCTCTGTTTCAGTTGCCAATAAAGAACTAGAAAATTGGACAAAATGGAAGGCCAAGCAAAAACTCGGCCCAATCAACTTGAAACCTCAGAAATTAGGTAAGTCGGGAGGAAATGGAAGAGAGTTTCCACTTTAAAATTAATTTAATTTATTAGATTTATAGGCCGCCCAATCCCGGAAGACACTTCTTTCACGAAGACGTGTCGTGTTTATTTTTTTAATTGAATCCTGAAAATTCAGATCCTATTGGTTGTGGGAGACAAACGGTGTTATTTTAAGAACGTTTACTAGCCTTCCCCACCCACCACCCCCTTTTAACTCCGAGGTTAATGCGGTGTGCATTCTGATATATAGGTGGAATAAAATGTCTGCAGAGTTTGCAAAACAATCGACGTACTTTTAACTGGCGGGAAGCCAATCTACGGAATCCGAGGAAGGCGGAACGTTAAAAATGTCTTTTTGTTCAATAAAGATGTCCTGAAGAATAATGGTATCATTAAAAAAAGAAAAGAAAAGTTATGGAAATTCTTGACCAAATTGCAACTAGTAATTCTGGATTGATCAGTCAAGTTGTTGAAATTAAGATGGCTTTGAAACGGTCGGAAGTTGTGAAGTAAGCAGAATGCTTTTTACGGTGACATTATAGCTGTTTTAAAATCTTTATTTAGGGCGACCTATACATTGCTGCTGTTTTAATACTATCTTACGGTTGTGTTTACAGGAGGAAGAGCCACGGAGCCTGAAGTCAGGGAAAAACAGCAATTTGAGTACATCCAATCAAAATACCAGCAAAAGGTCAGTTAAAATGTAGCTTGTCGGTTCTCGTTCTTTGCATGGAACAAGAAGAGAAATATGTTGTCTGATTTAACCTTTCCCTACGCAGGGGAGAGAAAAATCCAGATTGGAGCAAAGAGCAAACATGAAATTGCACTTTGTAAAGTTTATAAGTTTACACCAGACTCCGAAACCCTAAGTTTTTTTTTTTTAAAGGAACAGGAAACAAAAACATCTGGATTCCTCTCCCCCGCCCCCCCAACCTGATATTATATATCCATGGATTTTGTTCTTTTGCCTGGCACAACAAAGAGTTTTCCTCTAGCTAATCTGTTTAGATTAAAACAGTGGTTCCCAAACTTGGCAACTTTAAGACTTATGGACTTCAATTCCCAGAATTCTCCAGCCAGCTCTGCCAAAGAGTGTTTTTTTCTATTAGGGCAACCTGGTTTACTCAAATGAAGAAGCATATTGCTTAGAAAAAAACACTTAATGTCTCCCCTGGTACAGTTGACATAGCAAGGAGAACCTGTAGCTTAGAGGTTAATACATCTACCTAATATGCAAGCAGCCCGGGTCCAAATCCCAGAAAGGTCTGGCTAGCTTGAAATAGATCTATACTAGTCTTCTTTTATTTCTTTGTCAGTAAATTTAAGAGATTCCCAGGAGACCTATGTGGGGACGTAAGAGCCGAGGTGGCGCAGTGGTTAAATGCAGCACTGCAGGCTACTTCAGCTGACTGCAGTTCTGCAGTTCGGCTGTTCAAATCTCACCGGCTCAGGGTTGACTCAGCCTTCCATCCTTCCGAGGTGGGTAAAATGAGGACCCGGATTGTTGTTGGGGGCGATATGCTGACTCTGTAAACCGCTTAGAGAGGGCTGAAAGCCCTATGAAGTGGTATATAAGTCTAACTGCTATTGCTATTGCTATTCTCCTTGGCCATTCCTTACCAACTCATCACTTCTCATCATCCCCTAAAACCAACATCCATTTTGAACTGCTTGGTGGTGGTGGTGGACTAGATCAGTGGTTCCCAAACTTGGCAACTTTAAGACTTGTGGACTTCAACTCCCAGAATTCTCCAGCCAGCTCTGCTGGCTGGAGAATTCTGGGAGTTGAAATCCACAAGTCTTATAGTTGCCAAGTTTGGGAACCACTGGACTAGATGACCTCCAAGATCCCTTCCAACTCTCTTATTCGTTTCTTTCTGTTCTGAACTGAAAACATCTCAAGGTGCATTTTCTCCCGTAACATGAATTCGTTGTTTTAATCTCATTATTTTTTTTGTATGAAACAAAGACTGTCAGAACCCTGAGAAGCGAAGCGGTGTGTTAAATACACACTCCTGAAAACCGGACAAACCAATTGTTTGGTCCTCTTCTCCCAAAGCTTCTTACAGATTAACGGAAGGGACCTTGCAGATCATCTAGTCCATCCCCCCCACCCACCCAAGCAGGGGACCCTACACCATTTCTGACAGATGGCTGTCCAGTCTCTTCTTGAAAGCTTCCAGTGTTTTGAGCTTCTGGAGGAAGGCCACAAATTGTTTCTACAGAATACAGGATAACAGAGTTGAAAGGGACCTTGTAGGTCATCTAGTCCAACCCCCATACCAAGCTGGAGACCCTACACCATTTCTGACAGATGGCAGTCCAGTCTCTTCTTGAAAGCCTCCAGGGATGAAGCTCCCACAGCTTCTGAAGGCAACCTCTCTTCCATTGAATATAGAATAACAGACTTGGAAGGGATCTTGTAGGTCATCTAGTCCAACCCCCATACCAAGCTGGAGACCCTACACCATTTCTGACCGATGGCAGTCCAGTCTCTTCTTGAAAGCATCCAGTGATGAAGCTCCCACAACTTCTGAAGGCAACCTCTCTTCCATTGAATATAGAATAACAGACTTGGAAGGGACCTTGTAGGTCATCTAGTCCAACCCCCATACCAAGCTGGAGACCCTACACCATTTCCAACAAATGGCAGTCCAGTTTCTTCTTGAAAGCTTCCAGGGATGAAGCTCCCACATCTTAAGGAAGTATCAACAGAGTATCTTGAACAGAAAAAGTTAGAAATGTTCACATTGAAAATAAAGATTTTTTTCATCTTAATAGCCAAGCACATTTACAATCACCATTAACTGACTTCTTCACTATTATTTAATCTTCATTATGACCTTATTAGTAAAAAGAAGAAGGAAGGAAGGAAGGGAGGGAGGGAGGGAGGGAGGGAGGGAGGGAGGAAGGAAGGAAGGAAGGAAGGAAGGAAGGAAGGAAGGAAGGAAGGAAGGAAGGAAGGAAGGAAGGAAGGAAGGAAAGAACATTGTATTTAAACTTCTGTTCCATGGGTTGATTGTTCTCACTATCAGAACATTTCTTCTTTCCCGGCTGAATTCCTCAAAGCCAATGTTGCAATTGTGTTATAAGATGCGACGTTTTTTTGCAGCATTCAAAACTGGCATTTAAAGCAGGTGAAGAAGGACAGGCTTTCTAGATGAGCCCATGCGGTATATCACTCTCTGATTTGATCCGGGCCCAGCGCAGACCCTTGTCCCCCCTCAAAAATGGGTTCGCTTTTGGCTTAGTCTACCCTCCCATTAGCCTTGCGCATATGTGACTCATGCCCCGTGGTTTGTTAAACCAACTGTGGTTAACGGTTGAAACAAAACTGGAGGGCGGTGTGTGAACTTTGGGTGTGTAACGTTTGTGTCTTTTGCGTACTCTTTTCCCATGACTTCTGGGCACCGATGACTTCACAGTTGCAACAATTTAGGACCAGGCTTTATGATTCACTTTTCAGACCCAACTGCTTTTCCCCAAGATTTTGGAGAAATTGAGGAAAAAGCCCCTGCTTTTCCTCAATTACATTTTGGCATATTTTGCCATCACGCCAATGGTGTATAAACTGCACGCCCCTCTGTTGTTCTAGTACAGGTAATAATCCTCAACTTACAACGGTCATTTAGTGAGTGTTCGAAGTTACGACGGCTCTATAAAAAGGGACTTATGGCTGTTTTTCACATTTAATGACCGTCGCCACACCCCTCACTTGATTTACATTTGGATACTCGCGAGCTGACTCACATTTATGACGTCTGCAGTGTCCCGGGGTCACGTGATTCCCCCTTTTGCAGCTTTATGACCAGTCAACGGGAAAGCTGGATTCACTTAACAACCGTGTTACTAATTTATGATTCACTTAACAAGACAAGAGGAGAAGCTGGATTCACTTAACAACCATGTTACTAATTTATGATTCACTTAACAAGACAAGATAAGTCGATGTTGTTGTTAGCTACGACGTCGTGTCCGACCCATCGCAACCCCATGGACAACGTTCCTCCAGGCCTTACTGTCCTCTGCCATCCTCTAGAGTCCATTGAAGCTCACACCGGCTGCTTCAGTGACTCCATCCAGCCACCTCCTTCTCTGTCGTCCCCTTCTTCTTCTTTTGCCTTCCATCGTTCCCAGCATGAGGCTCTTCTCCAGGGAGTCCTTCTTCCTTCTCATTAGGTGGCCAAAGTCTTTGAGTTTCCTCTTCAGGATCCGGCCTTCTAAAGAGCAGCCAGGGTGGATCTCCTCTAGGACTGACCGGTTGGATGGCCTTGCAGTCCAAGGGGCTCAATGCAGGAGTCTTCTCCAGCACCAGAGTTCAAAGGCCTCCATTCTTTGGCGCACAGCCTTCCTTATGGTCCAACTTTCGCAGACAAGTCATAAAATGGGGTATTAACAAATGTCTCACTTAGCAACATAAATTGTGGCCATAATTTAAGGACTACCTCTCCCTCTCCCTCTCCCTCTCTCTCTCTCAGGTACCTGACATGAGGGTGATGATGTGGAATGGCTGACTTGAGCTAGGGAGTCCTCGACCTACAACAACAATTGTGCACCAGTTGCGTCCCTACCTGAACCGGGAGGCACTCGCAACAGTCACTCACGCCCTCGTGACCTCAAGACTGGACTACTGCAATGCGCTCTACATGGAGCAGCCCTTGAAGAGCATTCGGAGACTTCAACTGGTCCAGAATGCAGCCGCGCGAGCGATTGTGGGTGTACCTCGGTACACCCACGTTACACCTATCCTCCGCGAGCTGCACTGGTTACCGATCAGTCTCCGGATATGCTTCAAGGTGCTAGTCGTCACTTATAAAGCCCTTCATGGTATTGGATCTGGGTACTTGAGAGACCGCCTGCTGCCAATTACCTCCCACAGACCCATTAGATCTCAAAGGGTTGGCCTCCTCCGGGTTCCGTCTACCAGCCAATGCCACCTGGCTACGACCCGGGGGAGGGCCTTCTCTGTTGCAGCTCCGGCCCTTTGGAACGAACTCCCCACGGAGATTCAGACCCTCACCTCTCTCCCTGCTTTCCGAAAAGCCGTTAAAACCTGGCTGTGTCGGCAGGCCTGGGGTTGATGAGCTCCCTTCCCCTCTCGACAGGTGTGGTTGTTGGTCATTTTAATATGTTTATTTTGTACTTGTATGTTTCCCTTGCCCGTTTAAGTTGTTCGCCGCCCTGAGTCCCTTTTTGGGAATAGGGCGGCATATAAATAAAATAAAACTTAAACTTAAACTTAATTGAGTCTAAAAATTTACGTTGCTAAGTGAGGGATGGTTAAGTGGTATTCTCTGAGCAAAAAAAAAAGGAGTTGTCATCTGTTAGAGAGCCCGCCTGCTTTCAGAGGAGATGAAGGGTCCCATTCTTCTGCAGCAACTTCCAAAAGTGAACTTGGTGAACTTAAAAAAAACAACAACACTTCTTCTGGTTTCAGCTAAAGAAAGATGACTACGAGCGAAACAGGAGAGAGGCTGAAGAAGCTGAGATTTTGAAAAAAAAAGCCATCCAAAGAGACAAGGTAAGGTAGAGCCCATGAGATGGTCATCATGGGGCGCACAGGAGGTGCCATTATTACAACAGAACAGAACAAAGCAGAACAACAGAGTTGGGAGGGACCTTGGAGGTCTTCTAGACCAACCCCCTGCCTAGGCAGGAAACCCTACACCATTTCAGACAAGTGGTTATCCACTCTCTTCTTAAAGACTTCCAGTGTTGGAGCATTTACAACTTCTGGAGGCAAATTCTGTTCCACTTATTAATTGTTCTCACAGTCAGGAAATTTCTCCTTAGTTCTAAGTTGCTTCTCTCCTTGATTAGTTTCCACCCATTGCTTCTTGTCCTACCCTCAGGTGCCTTGGAGAATAGTTTGACTCCCTCTTCTTTGTGGCAGCCCCTGGGATATTAGAAGACTTCTGTCATGTCTCCCTTAGTCCTTCTTTTCATTAAACTAGACATCCCCAGTTCCTGCAACTGTTCTTCATATGTTTTAGCCTCCAGTCCCCAATCCTCTTTGTTGCTCTTCTCTGCACTCTTTCTAGAGTCTCCACATCTTTTCTACATCATGG
>NW_028261392.1:2519881-2544982 GCF_051295495.1 Thamnophis sirtalis
AGAGTGACTGGAAACCGGATTAGTGACTTGTTAAGCATCTGTTTTGTGTTTCAACCGCTTGCTCAAAGCATCAAGCAAAAGTCTGGCTTTTTGCTAGACAAAGAAAGACTAGACATTATATTTATAGCAGGCTGACAAGCTGCATAATAACTTCATGAACTATTAGGGGCCCAAGGTTCATTGCAGCCAAATTATATATTTGGTTGCAAAGACAGTGTTTTCCATAACAGCAAGCACCATATGCATTTGAGGTTTTGCAATCAACAGAAGTGGAACAGAGGTTGCCTCCAGAAGTCGTGGGAGCTTCATCCCTGGAGGCTTTCAAGAAGAGACTGGACTGCCATTGGTTAGAAATGGTGTGGGGTCTCCTGCTTGGGCGGGGGTTGGACTGGATGACCTCCAAGGTCCCTTCCAATTCTGTTTTTCTGTTATTATACTGTTATTCAAAAAGTTGTAACTGCTTCTTCACAGGAAGCTTTCAAGAAGAGACTGGACTGCCATTGGTTATAAATGGTGTAGGGTCTCCTGCTTGGGTGGGGGTTGGACTAGATGACCTCCAAGGTCCCTTCCAACTCTGTTATTATTTTGTTATTCAAAAAGTTGTAGGTGCTTCTTCACAGGAAGCTTTCAAGAAGAGACTGGACTGCCATTGGTCAGATATGGTGTCGGGTCTCCTGCTTCGGCAGGGGTTGGACTAGATGACCTCCAAGGTCCCTTCCAACTCTGTTATTCGGTTATTATTCTGTTACTCAAAAGGTTGTAGGTGCTTCCTCACAGGAAGCTTTCAAGAAGAGACTGGACTGCCATTAGTCAGAAATGCTGTAGGGTCTCCTGCTTGGGCGGGGGTTGGACTAGATGACCTCCAAGGTCCCTTCCAACTTTGTTATTATTCTGTTATTCAAAAAGTTGTAGGTGCTTCCTCACAGGAAGCTTTCAAGAAGAGACTGGCCTGCCATTGGTCATAAATGGTGTAGGGTCTCCTGCTTGGGCAGGGGTTGGACTAGATGACCTCCAAGGTCCCTTCCAACTCCGTTTTTCTGTTATTATACTGTTATTCAAAAAGTTGTAACTGCTTCTTCACAGGAAGCTTTCAAGAAGAGACTGGCCTGCCATTGGTTATAAATGGTGTAGGGTCTCCCGATTGTGCGGGGGTTGGACTAGATGACCTCCAAGGTCCCTTCCAACTCTGTTATTATTCTGTTATTCAAAAAGCTGTAGGTGCTTCCTCACAGGAAGCTTTTCAAGAAGAGACTGGACTGCCATTGGTCCGATATGGTGTAGGGTCTCCCGATTGGGTGGGGGTTGGACTGGATGACCTCCAAGGTCCCTTCCGACTGTTATTCTGTATGGAAGGATTTATTCATCTGATAATTAGCAGTCCTTTCTGAGAGTCATTGAGGCCATTTGGACAGAAAAACAGATAAGCCTCCAAGTGGCCTCAATGACCCTCTAAAAGGATGCAAATGACCGGCTTTGTCTGCAAGGAGTATAAATCCTTCCATTCCTTACCATCCAGTCAGAGCTGAAGAAGCTTCTGGGATGAGAAGCGAATAAGGGCTTCAAAGGACAAACCAGACAGTCCAGTTGCCTCCTGGGGGGGGGGGGGAAAAGCCCCTTTGGGACAATAAAGGTTTTTGCTTTTTCAGTTTTGCTCGGCCCCATTCACTGCACAACCTCTTTGCTTACGAGAAACACGGAGGAGCTTCAAAAATACGTCCTTCGTCTTGTGAACTTTCGCTGTGGCCAAAGTTCTCCAGGTGGATTTATAAACAAAGAAAAAAAAGATGGAAGGAACCCCTGTTCAAAGTGTCTTTTGCCCTCACCTAAACCCGTTTTCTTGACTGCCCTTTTCAATCTACGATGCTCTTGGCTCCTTCTTGTCTGTTTCACAGCACCGGCCTCAATTCCGCAGCTCAAATGGATGAAGGGGCTTGACTTCCCCCCCCCCCCAGAAAAAAGCCTCTGAAGTCTGTTTGTCTTCATCCTGCAGAAAAACCATGGAATTCTTAAGCCAATTGGATTTAAGCCCGCCCTCCACAACGTCCTGCCCAGGAGGCTGCTGTAGATCAGGTAAGGCGATTCATATCAACACAGGGGAGTAGCAGCGGTGAAATTCAATTTTATTTTTTTTACTACTCGTTCCGTGGGCGTGGCAGGGCAAGGAAACGGCAAAACCCCCATTCCCACCCCACTCTGGGACCAGCAAGAGGTTTGCAGGTTCTCCGAACTACGCAAATTTCCCGCTACCGGTTCTCCAGACCCTGTCAGAAATAAAGGAATAAAGATAAAGGAAGGGAGATAAAGGAAGGGAGAAAAAGAGAGAGAGAAAGAGAAAGAAAGAGAAAGGAAGGAAAAAAGGAAAGAGAAGGAAATAGAGAAAGAAAGAAAGAAAGAAAGAAAGAAAGAGAAAGAAAGAAAGAGGGAGGGAGGGAGGGAGAAAGAGAGAATGAGAAAGAAAGAGAAAAAGAAAGGAGGAAAGAGAGAATGAGAAAGAAAGAAAGAGGGAGAAAGAAAGAAAAAGAGAGAAAGAAGGAAAGAAAGAAAGAAAGAAAGAGAAGGAGAAAGAAAGAGATAGAGGAGGAGGAAAGAAGGAAAGAAAGAAAGAGAGGGAGAAAGAAAGAAAAAGAGAGAAAGAAAGAGAAAGAAAGAAAGAGAAAGAAAGAAAGAAGAAAGAAAGGGAGGGAGGGAGAAAGAGAATGAGAAAGAAAAAGAGAGATAAAAAGAAAGGAGGAAAGAAAGAAAGAGAGAAGGAGAAATAGAAAGAAAAGGGAGAGAAAGGGAGGGAGGGAGTGAGAAAGAGAGAGAGAATGAGAAAGAAAGAGAGAGAGAGAGAAAGGAAAGAAAGAGAGAGAATGAGAAAGAGAGAAAGAAGGAAAGAAAGAGGGAGGGAGGGAGAAAGAAAGAGAAAGAGAGAGCGGAGGAAAGAAGGAAAGAAGGAAAGAAGGAAAGAAAGTAAGTAAGTCTTTCTCTTCCTTTTTCTTGCAGGCGAAAGAATCTGAGTTGATCAGATGAAGGCTAGAAATAGGTTTAAACAAATAAATAAACATCCACAGCTATTCTTGGATTAAGGACCAGGCGAATCTTTCCGTTCAAACGATGGTTGCCTGCAAAACTTTGCTTAAGTGGCTCCTATCCTTCCAACCTCCAACACAGGTAGTCCTTGATTTACGACCACAATTGAGCCCAACATTTCTGCCACTAAGCAAGACATTTGTTAAGTAAGGTCGCAACCGTGTTGGGAAATGCACTGATTTGCTTAGCAAGAAAAATCGTAAAATGCGACAAGACTTTTAGCCAATGCCTCGCTCGGCAGCAGAAATTTTGGGCTCAATGGCAGTCGTAAGTCGAGGACCACCTCCGTCGTAGATAGGAAGGAGAGGAGCGACTTAAGCAAACTTTTTCAGGTAACCATGGTTTAAACGGAAGCCATGGTTACCTGCGAAAGCTCACCTTAGGCAACACCCCTCACCTGCGTTCTTCTCCTTTGCAACAGGCCAGAAGCTTCACGTCCAAGGAGAGCCGAAGACGAGGAGAAGGGAAGAAGGGAAGGAAGAACAACGGAGGAAGGTAAAGAATCAGGGGCTGAAATTAAGGCCCTGTTTTCACCTCTGGGAAAACTTCCGTATTCACCTGGAGTAACTCGCCCCTTGATAGCCAGGAATTCCTTTGTTGTTTTGAAAAGACCTGTTTCTACAGAGAAAATGTTTTAAAGCGTACTGATAAGAAATACAGTTATCCCGTGGGAAGATGGGAAAGATAAGATACAAATAAGTAAGTAAGTAAATAAATATTCTTACTTCCCCAGGTGCCTGGCTATTTTAAGTGAAATAAAATAATGCTGGATTCTGAAAAAGGTACATCTTTTATCAAATGGAGCTACATTTGCCTTAAAGGTCATGTCAGTGTTAATTTAAAAACAAAATCGTTTTTGAAATAGTTAACAATAAATAGACATTTATTTCCAGATATCAGAAGGAGAAGGTTCATTCAGGATAAGATAGGATAGGATAGGAGAAAGAGGAAAGAAATATGGAATATTAAAAAGTTTAATAGTTTACATTTGAGGTGGGTAAGAAATACAAACATTAAAAATATATAATTAATTGGTCTTCCCTGAAAAGAAAAATCTCCTTGGAGTCAAACTTGATTTTGAGTAACTTCAAAGACACAGCCACAATTTTCTTCACAGTTTTATTTTAGAGAACCCTGAAATCCGTGGTGCCCTTTGTGCTTGGTGGTTTTCTTGCAGACATTTTATGACCCAACTAGGTATCCTAGTTGGCTTTGCTTCCTCGTGCGGCAAGAGAGAAACTTGCCTGAAACGCCGTTGCATTTTACTTTGAAACTTACTGTTCTGGCAACCCGAAGGGGACATTCTCCCAGCGGCGTCTCAGGCAACATTCTCTCTTGCCGCACAAGGAAGTGAAGCCAAATTTGTTTATTTAACCTTCCGCTCCAGCCTCCCTCTCCCTACTACATTAAGATCCCCGCGCTTCCCATTCCCACTGGAAGCACGCAGGCCTTCCCTCCCTCTCCAGAGAGCCCAGGCCGAAAGAGAGGAGGTGGACTGATTTGAATGCGGGCGAGTGGGCAGTTTAATGGCCCACCTTCTTTGCTAGTCCGGGCGGGTGGAGAAAGGAGGCATGCAACAGCCGAGGCGAAGATGCTCCCACAAAACAGGCCACGCCTACAGAATTTGTTCTAAAAAATTTCGAAACCCACCACTGGTCCAGTCCCTAATCATCTTTGTTGCTCTTCTCTGCACGCTTTCTAGAGTCCTTCTGGTCTTCCATCCTAGTTCACCCCAATCCTAGACAATACTGGCCCCTGTTGGTGTGCATTTAAATACAGTGCTAACTATGCTTTGTGTCATAGCCCTGGTGATGATGAGCCCCCAAATTAATTTCAGCAAATTCTCGGCATTCTTAAATCCAAGAAAACCAGAATTTTGTCTGCGAGGCTAACAAATCAGTTTTGCTAATTTGCCACAGAGAGGAGGGGGGGGGTCATGCGATTTCTCAAAGCACCTGAAGGCCAGGCAAGGAATAATGGAGGGCAACTGAACAAGGAGAGATTCAACCTGGAAATAAGGAGGAATTTTCTGACAGTGAGAACCATCAACTGAATGGAACAGAAGTTGCCTTCAGAAGTTGTGGGAGCTTCATCCCTGGAAGCTTTCAAGAAGTTTATTCTAGTCTAGTGAAGAGAAGAACCAAGAACCAAGACATGATAGCATCTTCCAATATTTGAGGGGCTGCCACAGAGAGGAGGTGGGTCAAGCTATTTTCCAAAGCCCCTGAAGGCCAGACAAGGAATATAGTAATGGATGGAAACTGACCAAGGAGAGATTCAACCTGGAAATAAGGAGGAATTTTCTGACAGGGAGAACCATCAACCCATAGAACAGAAGTTGCCTTCAGAAGTTGTGGGAGCTTCATCCCTGGAGGCTTTCAAGAAGAGACTGGACTGCCATCAGTCAGAAATGGTCTAGGGTCTCCTGCTCGGGCATGGGGTTGGTCTAGATGACCTCCAAGGTCCTTTCCAACTCTCTTAATCTGCTCCAAGTGAGATTAGGTTGATGGCTTTAACGGGCTTGCTAACGTTTGCAGTAACCAATAAAGTTTTTGAAACTTATTCTCTCCCTCACTGCTAGGCGTCTGGTATTGAGGTCTGCTGCTTACGTTAGAAAACTGGAATTATGCTCCAAATAGTGTGCATTTCATCTTATTTAACTGTTATTTTTGTGGGATTTCCCCTTTTACTGTAACATTAATTCTGATTTCGTTTTGCAGGATTCAAAACCCACAGAAGGCAAACAAGAAATCGAGCTTTTAATTTCTCCCTTCCTGACTCGGTCCATTTCATTACTGGGCCATGCCTCTGATTACCTCTTTCGCTTTAGAAGTATTTTAAATGCTTAGTGATGGTGTGTGTGTGTGTTTTAGTGTCCTTTCTCCCTTCTGCCTTTTCTGTCTCGGTAAGGCGCGCTTGTTTTTCTTAGTTTGAATCTAATCTGTACAGACAATAGTAACTTATTTTACTACTTGAACCCATAAGCCATGGCGGTTCTTTTATAATAATGTGTAGCAGAAGGAGAAAATATTTTTCATCCCATTTAAGGTAGCTGATTTTAATGGAAATTGGGCTTTTTCCTAAAATTGGGGAAGGGTCCTGAAATATCATCAATAAAAGTTTGAAATCATGTGTGGAATCCAGATCTCTTTCAAGAATCAAATCAACTGTACAGGAAGCAGAAACCTGAACGCTATAAGGTAGGAATAACACGATTACAGAATAAAGAGAGTTGGAAGGGACCTTGGAGGTCTTCTAGTCCACTCTGAGGAGAACTGAGTCGACGGACAGCCAGCTAGTAGTATATCTCTGCAAACAAGAGTTGTAAAATGCCGACACTTTTCTCGATGAGGATCTGGGAAGCCTGCCCCCACATTCCCTCTATGCCAATGTTTCTCCACCTCGGCGGGCATGGCCAGCTGGGGAATTCTTGGAGTTGAAGTCCACACGTCTTAAAGTTGCCAAGGTCAAGAAACGTTGCCATGTGCATTCAAAACAGCCGTTTCCCCTGTTTCCAAGGGACCTTCCACCATTCTGTAGTGTAGACTCAAAAGGAAGCTTCAAGACAGAGGTAGAGTTTCCCCTGTGGTAGTAAGACTGGTGGCCAATACATTTTACAAAGATATAAAGTTGCATGGTTCAGGTGAATCGATCTCTGTTGGGCCACGTGGAGCCAGGAAGAGAAGAGCCGAGGTGGCGCAGTGGTTAGGGTGCAGTACTGCAGGCCACTTCAGCTGACTGTTATCTGCAGTTCGGCGGTTCTAATCTCACCGGCTCAGGGTTGACTCAGCCTTCCATCCTTCCGAGGTGGGTGAAATGTGGACCCGGATTGTTGTTGGGGGCGATATGCTGACTCTGTAAACCGCTTAGAGAGGGCTGAAAGCCCTATGAAGCGGTATATAAGTCTAACTGCTGCTAAGAGAGTTGGGCAGTAGGACTTCAAGACCAGCATTTGAGGTTTAGGAAGGAAGAGAGGGAAGACTTGAAGGATTTTAATATACTATGCGTGTGTCTGTATAGGTATTTACATCTCCTAAAATATGGAAAACCCTTTAGGGCAAAAATATTGAGGATGGTTGCAATGTAGGGACTAGATCAGCAGGATTGCTTATCCTGGGCTAAGATGGAGAATTCCAAGAATTCCATGGGTGGCTTTCTTGCAGACGTTTCATGACCCAACTAGGGAACATCATCAGTGTTAGAAGGGAGTTGGGTTTGTGGGGGAGGAAGAGGGGCCGGAGGAGAAAGAGAAGGGAAAAAAGAAGGAGGAGAAAAAGGAGAAAGAGGAGGAGAAAGAGGAGAAGGAGGAGGTGGACTGTGGGGTCCTTGGTGCTCTCTGAGGTTGCTTGCAGATGTTTCATGACCCAATTAGGGAATATCATCAGTGTTAGAAGAGAATTGGGTTTGTGGGGGAGGAAGAGGGGCGGGAGGAGAAAGAGAAGGGAAAAAAGAAGGAGAAAAAGGAGAAAGAGGAGAAGGAGGAGGTGGACTGTGGGGTCCTTGATGCTCTCTGAGGTTGGTTGCAGATGTTCCATGACCCAACTGGGGAACATCATCAGTGTTAGAAGGGAGTTGGGTTTGTGGGGGAGGAAGAGGGGTGGGAGGAGAAAGAGAAGGGAAAAAAGGAGGAGGAGAAAAAGGAGAAAGAGGAGGAGAAAGAGGAGAAGGAGGAGGTGGACTGTGGGGTCCTTGATGCTCTCTGAGGTTGGTTGCAGATGTTTCATGACCCAACTAGGGAATATCATCAGTGTTAGAAGAGAATTGGGTTTGTGGGGAGGAAGAGGGGCTGGAGGAGAAAGAGAAAGAAAAAAAGAGGAGGAGGAAGAGGAGGAAAAAAGGAGGAGGAGATCTGTGGGTTCCTTGGTGTTCTCTGAGGCTGGTGGTTTTCTTGTAGATGTTTCATGACCCAACTAGGGAATATCATCCGTGTTACAAGAGAGTTGGGTTTGTGGGGAGGAAGAAGGGCTGGAGGAGAAAGAGAAAGAAAAAAAGGAGGAGAAGAAAGAAAAGGAGGAGGACATCTTCAGGATCCTTAGTGTTCTGTGAAATTGGTGGTTTTCATGCAGACATTTCATGACCCAACTAGGGAGCATCATCAGTGTTAGAAGGGACAGGGGTTGGTGGGGGAAAGAAGAGGAAAGGAAATAGGGAAGACGTAGAGGAGAAGGAGAATCAACTTCCTCCCTCTGTACCCATCATTAAAATTCTAACTACTTCAATTCTCCTATATGTTCAGTTTCTTTCCAGAACCTGTGAGAAAGCACATTGATGTGCAAGACTTGGGGGAGATTTCTGCAGTTGTGTCCATCTTTGATTTTCTTACCACCTTGTTTCTGAAGCGAGATTGAAATTGAGTCGAGCCTTACATTTGTTGAACCACTTAAAGATCTTTTTTTAGATTTTCACTGCAAGTGACCTGAGTTGGCATAATATAATCCGATAAGCAAAGCAAAGATTGTGGTGACCAAAACTTCTGTAAAATGGTCGCCAAAATCCCCCTGTTTCAAAGGTTGTTTTCCTTCACTTGTGACGTCTCTCCTCTTCTTGGAAAACCCTTAGCAACAAATGCAATTATTTTGTAAAAAGGCCTGGAAGCAGAGTAACATCTACCTCTAAGAGAAATATTATATAAACTTCAAAATTCAATTACAAGGTGTCGCCATGTGATTTAGCATTATGTAACACGCATCCCTTAAAATACAGTACCAGCCATTTCTCCCCCCCTCGGGATGACAGATTTAATGTTTCATGAAATTAGTACAAAGCTCCCTTCTTTTTTTGTCCTGTCCAAAATCCATGTCTTCACTGTATCCAGTAGCAGCACAAATTAATCTCCGGTGAAGCCAAAATGAGAATTGCTTGCTTACGTTTTCCTTTTGCACCAATACAAGGTACACCCCCATATTCCAATTATTTAACAGGCCCCGTCCAAATCGAAGCTGTCATTCACTTGTGTACGCTTGGGATCATTTACAACTTCTGGAGGCAAGCTGTTCCCCTGGTTAATTGTTCTAACTGTTCTCATTTCTCTTCAGTTCTAAGTTGCTTCTCTCCTTGATTAGTTTCCACCCATTGCTTCTTATTCTACACTCAGGTTCCTTGGAGAATAGCTTGACTCCCTCTTCTTTGGGGCAGCCCCTGAGATATTGGAAGACTGCTATCATGTCTCCCCCAGTCCTTATTTTCATTAAATGAGACATACCCAGTTCCTGCAACTGTTCTTCATATGTTTTATCCTCCGGTTCCCTAATCCTCTTTGTTGCTCTTCTCTGCACTCTTTCCAGAGTCTCCACATCTTTTCTACATTGTGGTGACCAAACCTGAATGCCGTATTCCAAGTGTGGCCTTACCAAGGCCTTATAAAGTGGTATAAACACTTCACAGGATCTTGATTCTATCCCTGTGTTTATGCAGCCTAGAACTGTGTTGGCTTTTTTGGCAGCTGCTGCACACGGCTGGCTCCTAGTTCAATGGTTCTCCACTAGGACTCCAAGATCCCCCTCACAGTTACTACAATTGAGCGAGGTACCACCTATACTATACCTGTGCATTTCATTTTTTCTTGCCTAAATGTAGAACCTGACTTTTTTCACCACTGAATTTCGTTTTGTTAGACAGCGCCCAATGTTCAAGTCTGTCCAGATCCTTCTGTATCTTAAGCTTATCTTGTGGAGTGTTGGAAAAAATGCGAAGAAGAGTAAGACGATTAAAGGCCTGGATGCTAAAACATATGACGGACAGTTGCAGGATTTGGGTTTGGCCAGTCTAGAGAAACGAAGGACCAGGGGGGGACAAGATAACAGTATTCCAATATCTCAGGGGCTGCCACAAAGAGGAAGGGGTCAATTTATTTTCCAAAACCCCTGAAGGCAGGACAAGAAACAATGGTTGGAAGCCAATCAAGGAGCGAAGCAACCTGGGATTAAGGAGAAACTTCCTAACAAGTGAGGACAATTGACCAGTGGAACAGCTTGCCACCAGAAGTTGTGGATGTTTCATCAATGGAAGTTTTTAAGAATAGAGTGGAGAGTCATTTGTCTGAAAGGTATAGGGTCTCCTGCTTGAGCAGGGGGCTGGACTAGAAGACCTCCAAGGCCCCTTCAAGCTTTATTCTAATTGAAATACAATTTTGGAGTCCAGAAAAATGGAGAAACTACTAGGTTTTTTTTTTCCTGGCATGGAGTTTACGGGAGATTGGACATTCATACCAGATTCCCTGCTATGGTGGTTATTTTTCCCCCTCACTCTGAAAGGCTCTCTGGGTGCTTGTTTATCCATCAAGAATTTCACTCTCCACTGACTTTTACCAGGCACAAAAATCACCCCAGCAGGTGCCGTCAAGTCAATCAACACAACTTTTTTAAAAAACCCAAATTTGAGTAGATTCTCTAGCAGTTAAATTTTGTCGCCTTTGTTTCCCCCCCCCCCTTTTTGCAAGCTCTTACGAACTTGTTTTATGGCTTTTTTTAAACCAGACTTTAACCAACAGGAAAAAAAATGATTCTTCAGGGGCTCAGGTGACGATTAGTTTTTGTGAGCAAGAAAATGTTTTTTTCAAAATCAAAGTATCTTTTTTTTCATAGTGCCATTTGTAGAAGGTTAGCTCTCGACCCTCTCCTAGGAGAGTGAAATATTTTTAGGGAATGTTTTAAAAAGGCAGGATATTATCTTTCCCCTAAAAGAGAAATAAAAAAAAACCTTAAGGGAGACAGAAACTCAGAGCTTCACCTCCTTGCCCCCAGCAGATGCTGCAATGGTCGTAAGTGTGGGAAAGCCGTAAGAGAGCCGAGGTGGTGTAGTGGTTAAATGCAGCACTGCAGGCTACTTCAGCTGACTGCAGTTCTGCAGTTCGGCTGTTCAAATCTCACCGGCTCAGGGTTGACTCAGCCTTCCATCCTTCCGAGGTGGGTAAAATGAGGACCCGGATTGTTGTTGGGGCCGATATGCTGACTCTGTAAACCGCTTAGAGAGGGCTGAAAGCCCCATGAAGCGGTATATAAGTCTAACTATTGCTATTGCCCCAATAGGCTGACTCTGTAAACCGCTTAGAGAGGGCTGAAAGCCCTATGAAGCGGTATATAAGTCTAACTGCTATTGCTATTGCTACTGCTAAATGGTCATAAGGTGCTTTCTTTTCGGTAACTTTGGACACTCACTAAATGAACTGCTGTAAGTCACTAAATGAAACATCTTACGGGTAGTAAGGACTACCTGTAAGGTGTTTCATGGCCTTGATTCAACTCAATTGCTAGCTTTTCAACAAAGCCTGCGCAATGCAAGATTCATTGTGCCTGTGCAACCTAAATAATTGTCATCAGCAGTAGGTGAAGAAAATAACTTCGAGCAAACTGAGAGCAACTTTCACCAGCGTTTTCCCCCGACGCCTAGCAATTCTGCGTAGTTATGTGTCAACCAGGCGTGGGTAATTTCCAATATACTGTTGGAATGTCGCTCACGGTTCACCGACTCTTTCCAATCTCTCTCCAAACCTTTCCCTGGTTACTGACGGCTGAGTGATTCTGCTCTATTGGGCTCCTGGGACACAGCAAGTCCCATTGTGATGCTGATGAGCCCCATCATCCACAGCGGAGCTGAGGAGAAATGGATCACTCACTGAATGCAGAAGAGAGAGAATCTATCTGTGTATGTGTGTCTGTGTCTCTCTCTGTTTCTGTCTCTCTTTCTCTCTGTCCCTCTCTGTCTTTCTATTGCCTGTCTCTGTCTGTCTTTCATCTATCATCTCTCTCTCTCTTCTATCTCTCTGTCCCTTTCTATTTCTTTCTTTCTTTGTCTGTCTATCTAGCTACCTATCATCTCTCTCTCTGTCCCTCCCACTTTCTCTCTCCTTTCTCTATCCCTCCCAGTTTTTCTATCTATCCTTTCTTCTCTGTCTCTCTTTCTCTCTGTTTCTCACTGTTTTTGTATCTCTTTCTCTCTGTCCCTCTCTGTCTTGCTATCATCTGTCTGTCTTATCATCTATTATCTCTCTCTTCTTTGTCTCTATCTCTCTCTGTCCCTCTCAATCTTTCTATTTCTTTCTTTCTTTCTTTCTTTCTGTCTATCTAGCTATCTATCATCTCTCTCTGTCCCTCCCACTTTCTCTCTCTATCCCTCCCAGTTTTTCCTATCTATCTATCTATCTATCTATCTATCTATCTATCTATCTATCTATCTATCTATCTATCATCTATCTCTCCCCTTTTCTCTGTCTCTCTTTCTCTCTTTCTCACTGTTTTTGTATCTCTCTCTGTCCCTCTCTGTCTTCCTATCATCTCTGTCTTATTATCTATCATTCTTTTCTCTCTCTCTATCTCTCTCTGTCCCTCTCAATCTTTCTATTTCTTTCTTTCTTTCTGTCTGTTTCTATCTCTCTCTCCTCTCTCCCCTCTCTCTCTCTGTGTCTCTCTTTCTCTCTGTCCCTCTCTGTCTTTCTATCATCTTTCTGTCTGTCTATCATCTATCATCTCTTCTCTCTCTCTCTCTCTCTCTCTCTCTGTCCCTCTCAGTCTTTCTATTTCTTTCTTTCTTTCTTCCTTCCTTCCTTCCTTCCTTCCTTCCTTCCTTCCTTCCTTCCTTCCTTTCTTTCTTTCTTTCTTTCTGTCTGTCTGTCTAGCTATCTATCATCTCTTTCTCTCTATCCCTCCCAGTCTTTCTTTCTTTCTTTCTTTCTTTCTTTCTTTCTTTCTTCCTTCCTTTCTTTCTATCTATCCTCTCTTCTCTATCTCTCTGTCCCTCTCAGTCTTTCTATTTCTTTCTTTCTTTTTTCTTTTGTTCTTTATGTCTGTCTGTGTCTATCTAGCTATCTAGCTATCTATTATCTCTCTCTGTCTGTCTGTCCTTCCCAGTCTTTCTCTCTCTTCTCTCTCTATCCCTCTGAGTTTTTCTATCTATCTGCCTGTCTGTCTGTCTGTCTTTCTGTCTACTCTCTTCTCTCACTCTGTTTCTCTCTGTTTCTGTATCTCTTTCTCTCTGTCTCAGTCTTTCTATATCTGTCTATCTGTTTTTATTTAAGGTAGTTCTCAACTTACAACAGTTCATTTAGTGACCAACTGATGTTATGTCACTGTTTTTTTTAAACTTATGACCAGTTTTCAAGCTTGCAGCTGTTACCGTCACGTGGTCAAAATTCAGAGGCTTGGCAACTGGCAGGTACATATGACAGTTCTGAGGCATTCCCAGGGTCACGTGATCCCATTATGTGACCTTCCCAGATGGCTTTCGACAAGCAAAGTCAATTGGGGGGGGGAGCCAGATTCACTTAATGACTGCATGTCTCACTTAACAACAAGCAGTGATTCACTTATCAGAAAGGTCATAAGAGGGTGCGAACCTTACCTAACTCCTGCCTTGCTTAGCCAGGGAGATTTGGGGGCTCGGCTGTGGTCGTAACTCGAGGACAATCTGTCCTACAGGTAAAGTAGTAAAAGAATTCTGGGCTTTGAGCATTTTAACATAACTTTTAAGATTCTTAATCTCCGTGCCAGATAATTCTCTGTAATACCCTTGGATAAGATTTCAGATCTCATTATTAAGACACTAATGATGTCATGAATCTACTTGGCAGATTCTGAGTTATTCTTTTGCGACTCTCTTAAAAACAAGGAGAACTCAAAAATTTACGACTCTCAAGGGGCAATTCTGGTGGTAATGGCAAAAGAATAAAAGTCAGCTGAATATGGCAGCAGGATTTTTTACAGCCAAGCTAAGACCTACATTTGAACCAGCAAATCTGCTCTAAGTAAGATTAAATTTAGATGTCATTAATTATAACTTTAATCTTGCGAAAATTCCCAGGTGCTATAAGATCTCTGCTTAATAACTATTGGAGGTTTTTTTTAAAAAAAGAAAAGATTCTTGGATGCTTAGAACAGGTCAGCAAAACGAGACGGTCCGTTCTGTTTCGTAGAATTGTGTAAATTTGATGAGCTGCGATTTTCAGGTTTCAGAAACAGCGATTTCTAGAAAAATGTTTGCATGTCACTTATTTTTTTTACACATGACGCTCTCATAAAGAAACCTAAGACAGTGGGAAATAGCCAAATGTTTGGAATGGTGGGGTGGAGATGAAGGTTAGTTTTGGTACCTAAAAGAGTTTTAGCGTGCCAAATATAAATCTGTTTTACCCAATGCCTTAGTCTTAAGGTTGAATTGCTCAGTGAAAGAATAAAATAGGATAGAATGGAATGGAATGGAATAGGAGAGGAGAGGAGAGAATAGAGGAGAGAATAGAGGAGAGGAGGGAAGGAGAGAATAGAGAATAGAATAGGAGAGAATAGAATAGAACAGAATAGAGAATAGAGAATAGAGAATAGAGAATAGAGAATAGAGAATAGAGAATAGAGAATAGAGAATAGAGAATAGAGAATAGAGAATAGAGAATAGAGAATAGAGAATAGAGAATAGAGAATAGAGAATAGAGAATAGAGGAGAGAGGAGAGAGGAGAGAGGAGAGAGGAGAGAAGAGGAGAGAAGAGGAGAGAAGAGGAGAGAAGAGGAGAGAAGAGGAGAGAAGAGAGGAGAGAATAGAGGAGTGGAGGGGAGGAGAGAATAGAGGAGGGGAGGGGAGGGGAGGAGAGAATAGAGAATAGAGAATAGAGAATAGAGAATAGAGAATAGAGAATAGAGAATAGAGAATAGAGAATAGAGAATAGAGAATAGAGAATAGAGAATAGAGAATAGAGAATAGAGAATAGAGAATAGAGAATAGAGAATAGAGAATAGAGAATAGAGAATAGAGAATAGAGAATAGAGAATAGAATAGAATAACAGAGTTGGAAGGGACCTTGGAGGTCTTCTAGTCCAACCCTCTGCTTAGACAGGAAATCCTTACACCACTTCAGACGAATGGTTGTCCAACATTTTCTTTAAAACCTCCAGTGCTGGAGCATTCACAATTTCTGGAGGCAAGTTGTTCCACTGAGTAATTGTTCTAACTGAATGTAGAACACGGAATAATAGAATAAATCAAAAGAACAGGCTAAATCTGTTATTCTGTTTATTTAAGATCGTTTCCAAGCTGCATCCTTGCTTTCTGACAGCTGATAATGTCTGTCCATATTTAATTGCCTGAGTTTTGCAATTAGATGTTTTTCTCCTTATATATCCTGTTTTATCCTCCCTATTTCTACCGTAGTTCTCATATTAATAGAAGGCATAAGGCATTCTCATTTAACACTGCCTGACAAAGATAAATCCTCCAGCTAATCCATAATGCATTTATGGATTCAATCCATTTGAATTCACTTCTCTATTGTTCGCCGAAGGAAATTAACAAATAAATCTTCGGCTTCCCTTTTACAATTTGAAGCACCTTTTATGGTAGGAGTTGCCTGAAATATGAGCCTTTTTGTCTTACTTAATATCTCTGAATATAACCAAATATATTGTAATACGCTGTTAATCAGCGCAGTCGTAGTCCATAAGCGTTCTGCCTCGTCTACCTCTGAGTCTATGGAAACGATTCGTTTTAGGTCTGATTTCACTTCCAAAGGGTTTCCTCGCTTGACGTTTTCCCCCCCAGCAACAGATCAGGGTGTGAGACTCATTTCAAAACTCAAAAGACCCGTTCAGTGACTTCAGAGAGAAGGTGAAAGCAGGCAAGATGGCGGCCACAGCCTTGCAACGCTCCCATGGGTCATGTGGTCAGGCTTGGATCTCATGCCATGACCGCCATTTTGTCTGTCTTCACCACGGACTCATCTCAGATCTTCCTCATCCATCCAGTCATTTCCTTTCTCCCTTCTGGATCTTCTCCCCACAAGGTCAATTGTGGATGACTGCCAACCGATTTGTCTTGCCAAGAATGGAGCAATTATCCATCACGAACACCTACTTTGCCACACCCCCACATGACCCCCCCCACCTCCAAACCATGCGCACACAACCCCCACCACCCCCTCATGCATGCATGTGCATCTCCTGTATGTGTGGCAGAGACCCGAAAATCAGCTGGCCAGCGGGAGGCACATGCGCAGTGGAGGTGAGCTGGGGCAACGGCTCGCGTGCCCACAGAAAGGGCTTCGTGTTCCACCTGTGGCACCTGTGTCATAGGTTTGCCATCACAGGCCGAGGGTGTTGCCGTGCCTTTTGGCTCAGAGGAATAGCAATAGCAATAGCAGTTAGACTTATGTACCGCTTCACAGTACATAATATGCTGAGTCTGTAAACCGCTTAGAGAGGGCTGAAAGCCCTATGAAGCGGTATATAAGTCTAACTACTATTGCTATTGCTGTAGACGCCCCGTTGAATCAAAGCAAGGAGGGAGGGGCTCTTCCATCCCCTGCCTGTTTAACGCGGCTTATTTATAACCAGGCTTGTCAAATGTCAACCTGAACACGGCTCATTTTTCTATTTCCTTTCTGACAATTTAATTTAGAGCACTATTACGGGACATGCAAAGCCGCATCGATTTTTGCTGTTGGGATTTCCATCTGCCAGTTTTGCTAACAAGACGGGCCAGGATCCAGAGAGAGAGAGAGAGGATTTAAATTCGGGTGCACAAGGGTGAATTTATTTATTTTTTAAAAATGCCCACTTGCTGACAAGGACAAATCCGGACAAGTCCTCGATTTACATCCACAACGGAGCCTCCCCCATTTCTGTTGCTAAGCGAGACAGGGGTAAGTGAGTTCTCCATTCTCTATTCATTCCCTAATTCTCCAAAGCATCTGAAGGCAGGACAAGAAGCAATCGAGGAAAACTAATCAAGGAGAGAAGCAACTCAGAACTAAGGATAAATTTCCTGACAGTGAGGACAATTAATCAGTGGAACAGAATTTGCCTCCAGAAGTTGTGAATGCCCCAACACTGGAAGTCTTTAAGCAATAGCAATAGCAGTTAGACTTATATACCGCTTCATAGGGCTTTCAGCCCTCTCTAAGCAGTTTACAGAGTCAGCATATCGCCCCCAACAACAATCCAGGTCCTCATTTTACCCACCTCGGAAGGATGGAAGGCTGAGTCAACCTTGAGCCGGTGAGATTTGAACAGCCGAACTGCAGATAACAGTCAGCTGAAGCAGCTGCAGTACAGCACTCTAACCACTGCGCCACCTCGGCTCTTAAGAAGATGTTGGATAGCCATTCGTCTGGAACGGTATAGGGTTTCCTGCCTAGGCAGGGGGTTGGACTAGAAGACCTCCAAGGTCCAACTCTGTTGTTCTATTCTACTCTAACCTGGAATTAAGGAGAAACTTCCTAAGAGTGAGAACATTGAACCAGTGGGACAGAGGTTACCTTCAGAAGTTGTGGGTGCCTCATCACTGGAGGTTTTTAAGAAGGGCAGCCACTTGTATGGAATGGTAGAGGGTCCCCTGCTTGAGCAGGGGGCTGGACTAGAAGACCTCCAAGGCCCCTTCCAGCTCGATTCTGATTCCGAGGGTGCGGAACCGCCACAAATCCTTGAAAACCCCACCGTGCCTCTAATCCACTCTCTTTTCATTACAAACCCCACATAAGGCAGTTGTAAACCACAAGCCACCTCAAACGCGAGTTATCCTGGAAGAGTCTGGACGGTAGTAATCTACAATGTCTGGGAACTTTGTCCCCCCCATTGAGGAGGTAGCCACCGGTCCGGCTGCCGACGTTGTGATTATTTGCAGCCTGAAGATTGGGTCTCCTGAAAGTCCTTTGGGGTTTTCCTTGCCTGAGTGCAAGACTTTACTTTTCTCCACGCTGAATTTCATTTTGTTAGAGAGGGCCCAGGGTTCACGTTTGTCAAGTTGGATCTCTTCTTCCCAACGTGGCTGTTTGCAAAAATCAGACCGATGGAAGGCAGAGTGTCCCGTTTTTTTTCCCCAGACGCCAAACCGTGATTCATCCTCGCTTGCCAGGTGAGAGAGTTCTCCTTTGATTCATATTTAATGACAGGAAAGCCGCTGTGTTCTCCTGCCATCTGCCTTCGCGGGAGACCTTCTTCCTCGCTGGATTTTGCTGGGTTTCGAATCTTTGATGAAGGAAGCGTAATATCCCACTTGCTGCTTTGTGATGAGCCCTGGAAATGGGTTCGTAAAAAGAGGTCAGGGAATCAACAGGTGGACCCAAAACCCCCATAACAACCTCAGCTACGGACGGGGGGGGGGGGGAGAGGGATGCAGGGGAGGGGAAACCGAGCTCTATCTGTTGATAGCCGGTTGCTACTTTGTCCCCCCCCCCCAACTAAAACACTAAAAACGTCCAGGATGACTGAAGCACAGGTGGAGAGCCATCAACGGTAGACAGCGTGAGTTGGCCAAGCCATAAAAGTCAACGGACTGAAGAAGGTTCCCTGCCATGCCTAGACTGCAACGTTGGCAAATAACCACCTTAATTGCAAGAAGAGCTTCCAGAATGGCCTGCCAGCAGCTGCCGTCCCCGCGGTGATGTGACACGGTTTTCAATAATTGTAGGAGCGAAAGATGAGGATGGCCTACTTTGCCCTTGGCTTAATTATGAGACAAATGTGTTTCTCTCTCTCTCTCTCTGTCTCTCTCTCAGATAGATATAGATATAGATATCTAGATATCTAGATATAATCCCTTTATCATATATTATTCCCTCTATCTCTTTCTCTCTATCATTCTCTCTCTCAATCATTCTCTCTCTGTCTTTCAATATCTCTCTCTCTCAGTTAAATATAGATATCTAGATATCTAGCTATAATCCCTTTATCATCCCTCTATCATTCTCTCTCTCATTCTCTCTCTCATTTCTCTCTCTCTCTCAGATATATATATAGATATCTAGATATCTAGCTATAATCCCTTTATCATCTATTATTCTCTCTATCTCTCTCAATCATTCTCTCTCTCACTCATTCTCTCTCTCTCTCTTTCAATCTTTCTCAGTTAGATATAGATATCTAGATATCTAGCTATAATCCCTTTATCATCTCTCTATCATTCTCTCTCTCATTCTCTCTTTCATTCTCTCTCTCTCTCAGATATATATATATATATATATATATAGAGAGAGAGAGAGAGATATCTAGATATCTAGCTATAATCCTTTATCATCTCTCTCTCATTCTCTCTCTCATTCTCTCTCTCATTTCTCTCTCTCAGATATATATAGATATTTAGATATCTAGCTATAATCCCTTATCATCTCTCTATCATTCTCTCTCTCATTCTCTCTCTCATTTCTCTCTCTCTCTCTCTCAGATAGATATAGATATCTAGATATCTAGCTATAATTCCTTTATCATATATTATTCTCTCTATCTCTTTCTCTCTATCATTCTCTCTCTCAATCATTCTCTCTCTCTTTCAATCTCTCTCTCTCAGTTAGATATAGATATCTAGATATCTAGCTATAATCCCTTTATCACCTCTCTATCATTCTCTCTCTCATTCTCTCTTTCATTCTCTCTCTCTCTCACACACACTCACTCTCTCTCTCAGATATATATAGATATCCAGATATTGAGCTATAATCCCTTTATCACCTATTATTCTCTCTATCTTTTTCTCTCTATCATTCTCTCTCTCAATCATTCTCTCTCTCTCTCTCTTTCAATCTCACTCAGTTAGATATAGATATCTAGATATCTAGCTATAATCCCTTTATCATCTCTCTATCGTTCTATCATTCTCTCTATCATTCTCTCGCTTTTATCATTAATTACTACACCAGAAAGTCAGCCAGTCTCTCTCTTTCTCCCGCTCCCCGATTCCTTTTAGATCAGCCTCTTTCTCTATAATTTACACACAACTCTCTCTCACACACACATACAAGCCCCCTGCCTCTGGATATAACCCAGTGTTGTTTAGAATAACAACTTTCTGCTTTCCAAAATGACATTGGGGTGGGGTGGGGGGAAATCCAATTTCTCCTGAAGGAGAAACCAACCTGGAACATAACTGAGCCATTTCTTAAAACCAGGGTGAAGTCAGGCTGGTTTAGAGTAGACAGTTATCCTATATTCTACGTTTGTAAGAAAGCCCCAATTGAAGTTGGCCTGTAATTTCATCCATCCAAGTTCACCAAACCGTAAACGTATGATCGTTTCCCAGAAAGGGGGGAAAAAAATGGTTTCCAGTCTTACCCCCATGTTAATTGTTTCTGTTTGGTCCACATATTTCATTACTCATAGAACCAGTAAACTAACCCAAAGTTTTTTCCAGAGTTTTGCAACTGAGCCAAGAACTATATAATTCAGAAAGAGAACTTATGGGTGGAAGAGCCCAGGTTTCTTCAGGTATGGCTAGGAGAGACTTTGATTTGAAGAACCTACAACGCTGTTACAGATTCAGTTAAATCAGTGGTCAGTTCACCTTGAGGCCTGGTGACTTTCTAAGCGGATCCTTGTAGTTTGCAAGGCCAGCAGAGGTGGGGGTCCCAGCAGGTTCTGACAGGTTCTGGAGACCCGGAAGCGGAAATTTTGAGTAGTTCGGAGAACCAGCAAATACCATCTCTGGCTGGCCCTGCCCCCATCTATTCTCTGCCTCCCGAGTCCCAGCTGATTGGGGGGAAATAAGGATTTTGCAGGATTTTTGGAGTGGGGAGAGAATGGGGATTTTGCAGTATCCTTTCCCTGAAGTGGGCAGGGAATGGGGATTTTGACTGAAAGGTGAGAATGGAAGGGTTTATATTTCCTTGCAGCCATCTGGTCGTTAGCTCTCTTTTGAAATCCTGCTACTCTTTGGAAAGACAAAGAAAATCTAGTTGGAGGAACAGGAGGGGGAGGAGAGGAGGAGGAGCAGGAGGAGAAGAAGAAGAAGAAGGAGAGGAAGAAGAAGGAGAGGGAAGAAGAAGAGGAGGAGAGGAAGAAGAAGGAGAGGGAGAAGGAAGAAGAAGAGGAGAGGAAGGAGGAAAAAGAAGAAGGAGAAGGAAGAAGAGGAGAAGGAGGAGGAAAAAGAAGAAGGAAAAGGGAGAAGAAGAAGAAGGAAGGAAGAAGAAAAGGAGGAGGAGCAGGAGGTGAAGGAGGAGGAGGAGAGGAAAAAGAAGGAGGAGGAGGAGGAGGAAGGAGAAGGTGAAGGAAGAAGAGGAGGAGGAGGAAAAAGAAAGAGAAGGGGAAGGAGAGGGAAGGAGGAGCAGGAGGAGGAGGAAGAGGAGAGGAAGGAGAAGGAGAAGAAGAAGGAAGAAGAGAGGGAGGAGGAGGAGAAGGAGGAGGAGGGAAGAAAAGAAAAGGAGGAGGAGGAGAGGAGGAGGAGGAGGAGGAGGAGAGAGGAGGAGGAGGAGGAGGAGGAGAGGAGGGAGGAGGGAGGAGGAGTGGGAGGAGGAAAAAGAAGGAGAAGGAACCTAGATGACTGAGACTCTCCATGGACATTCTGTTGCCACTTCAAGGTCACAACATTTGAGCACAACTTGGAAAGAATCTTGTCTGAAAAGGCCGCCTGTCTATCAGGGACAGGGATGAGCCAAAGGCTGATGGGGAATGATTTTGGGGGATTGTGGGTTGAGCATTTAAAAACAAAAATACATTTAAAAGAAGACAGCAAAGCCAAAAGGGTGAACATCGGTACAACTGGAAGGAAAGCGAAACGGAGAGAGATTTTTTTATCAAATTCCGTATATGAAGAGATAAATTCTCGGGCAGGAAAGCAGACTCTCATTTAAATCCTGGCCCGTTTTTTCTTGCAGGTTCAGACGTTTGGCTCACCCCGAAGACAGGAATTGTCCATCTGTGGATTCTGATTCTAAGTCAAAAATCCTCCCAGAACCTCATTTTTCTCATATAAATTTGAAGAGAAACTCTACTGAATCGATTGCTTTTTTTCTTTCTGGCTTTCTCCCGTCAAGAATGGTGTTTAGGAATGAACTGAAAATGTTTTGGAAACGTTTCTCTTTAGACATTAAACTGCACGCTTATCCTGCTTCAAATACAGGCAGTCCTCGACTTACGACAGTTCACTTAGTCAGCGTTCAGAGTTACAACGGCACTGAAAAGAGTGAGATTTGTGACCATTTTCCACACTTATGACTGCTGCGGCGTCCCCAGGGTCATGTGAACAAAATTCGGATGCTTGGCAACTGATTCATACTTACGACGGTTCCTGTGTCCCGGCGTCATGTGATCCCCTTTGTGACTCACAGATTCACTTAACGCCTGTGTTACTAATTTAAGAGCCGAGGTGGCGCAGTGGTTAAATGCAGCACTGCAGGCTACTTCAGCTGACTGCAGATCTGCAGTTCGGCTGTTCAAATCTCACCGGCTCAGGGTTGACTCAGCCTTCCATCCTTCCGAGGTGGGTGAAATGAGGACCCGGATTGTTGTTGGGGGCAATATGCTGACTCTGTAAACCGCTTAGAGAGGGCTGAAAGCCCTATGAAGCGCTATACAAGTCTAACTGCTAACTGCTAAGAACTGCAGTGATTCACTTAACAATGGTGGCAAGAAGGGTCAAAAAACAGGACAAAAACTCACTTAACAAATGTTTCACTTAGCAACAGAAATTCGGTTGTGGTCGTAAGTATAGGATTAACCTACACCAAAAACATTTCTTAGTATAACTTTGAAGTCTGCAGAACCATCTGCCTTTTGCTTCTGGCCCCTCCTATGTAGGATCGTATTTATTTAAGATTTTGGAATGAAGTTAAATATTTTGGAAATGTTTTTTTTCTTTAGAGATTAAATCGCACACTTTCCTTGCTTTAAATAAAGAGAGAGAGGCCTTCCTTTCGGATCTTTGGCAATTGACTCATACTTATGACCATTGTGGTATCCCGGGGGGGGGGGCATGACCCTCTGACAAGCTAAGCCGGTAGAGAAGCCAGGTTCACTTAACAACCGGCTTACTACTTATCAAGTGCAGCAATTTGCTTAATGTCTGTGGCCAGAAAGGCTGTCCGATCGGGCGAAACTCACTTAACGGACGGTCTCAGGCAGTTTGAGGCTCGACTGTAGTCGAAAGACGAGGACTACCTATACACACGGAAAAATGCTTCATGTCTTGTACAGAATCGGCTGGAATTTTTTTTTTATCAATTTCATATATACATTCACAATTATATGATCTCATAACTGTTATTAATAATATGTATTTATAACAATTTTTCCCTACAGTTGACAATATACTTGAAGATTGCTTTCTTAACATCCCATAGATCCATCTTATCTTACAACGGTCCTACTTCTTTCTTCCCTCCCTCCCTCTTTCCTTCCTCGTTTCTTCTCTCCTACTCCCTTCCTTCCCTCCCTCCTTCCCCTTCCCTCCTTCTCTCCTTGCCTCCTTCCTTCCTTCCCTCCTTTCTTTTCTCCTTCTCTCCTTCCTTTCCCCCTTCCTTTCCTCCTTCCTTCCCCCCTTCCTTCTCTCCTACATTCCCTCCTTCCTTCCTCCTTTCTTCTCTCCTTGCTTCCCTCCCTCCTTCCTTCCTTCCTTTTCTCCTTCTCTCCTTCCTTTCCCCCTTCCTTTCCTCCTCCTTCCCCCCTTCCTTCTCTCCTACATTCCCTCCTTCCTTCCCTCTTTTCTTCTCTCCTTCCTTCCCTCCTTCCTTCCCTCCTTGCTTCCCTCCCTCCTTCCCTCCCTCGGCTGGAATTTTGTTCTCCGTTGTGATCATAAATCGAGGACAACCTTTGTACATGAAGATGTACTGAAGATGGGTTTTTTTCCTCTTTTTATATATATATAGTGAAAGATTCATTCCAAAGTATTTATTTTCCTGCTGTCTCGGGCGTGTTTGGAGCATGGTGGTGGAGAGACACTAAAGATAAACGGACGTGGCATAAATAGCATTCAGAGCGCATGGAGGCGCATCGCGCATGAATGTTTGCCACTGGCCCCGCTGAGTGGAATAAAGCTTTTGGCCAAAGGCCGCGTGAAACCCTGCCTGCTGAAACAGCATGAACTCCGGCTGGAGAGAGAGAGAGAGAGAGATGCGCTTTCATGGCCCATAAAACTGGTCTATCGTAATCCCCAGATTTTGTCATCCCTCCTGGCCTTCTTCTCCAAATTCCTTTGGATCGAACTCGGCTGATACTCACCCAGCGCATTTTGGCGCTGAAGGCTGATCGTGTATCGGCGGCGCAAGGCTTCTCGCTGCCCCCGGCTGTCGTAGGTGTTCAGGATGCTATAAAAATAGCACTTTTGTCCGCCGTTCAAACCCTGCCAAGACAAGGAAGGGCCGGTTTAGTTAGGGATGGCAGACAGGGCAATCTGGAATTGATGCCCCCCTCCCTCCTCTGGACAATGCAGACCTGGGACTTATAGCCAAATTCAGGCAAATGTATTTGGTGCAGTGGCGTTGGAGGAAAGTGACTTAGGGGTCCTTGGTGCTCTCTGAGCTTGCTTGTTTTCTTGAGGGCGTTTCATGACCCAGCTAGGGAACATCATCAGGACTATGTGAAGATGTAGTTTGGGTAATGAAATGTCTGCAAGGAAACAAGCAAGTTCAGAGAGCACCCAGGAGTCCCACAGTCGTTTTCCTCCTCCTCCTCCTCCTCCTCCTCCCCTCCTCCTCCTCCTCCTCCTCCTCCTCCTCCTCCTCCTCCTCCTCCCTCCGTCTTCACAATCCCCACTCCATTCTGGCACTGATGATGTTCCCTAGTTGGGTAATGAGATTTCTGCAAGAAAATAAGCCAAGCTGAGAGCCCACGAGGAGCCCTTGGGTTCAACCCTGGGCTATAAATATTCTCCTTTAAAGCGGCCTTTAACCCAGGCCCCAGGCTTTTAAAGTGAAGGCAGCAGCTCCTAAAACTCACATATGATCAGCGTGGTTTTTCTTTCTTTCTTTCATTCATTCTTTTTTTTGTTTCTTCCTCCCCCCTCCTTTTCTTCCTTTCTTTTTTCCTTTCTTTCCCTTTCTTCCTTTCTTTTCTTCTTTTTCCTTTCCTTTCTCCTTCCTTTCCTCCTTCCTTCCTTCCTTTCCTCTTCCTTCCTTTTCTCCTTCTTTACTTTCTTCTTTTCTTCTTCCTTTCCTTCTTCTTCTTTTTCTCTCCCTTCCTTCCTCCTTCTTTCTTTCTTTCTTTTCTTTCTTTCTTCCTTTTCCTTCTCCTTTTCTTCCTTCCTTCCTTCCTTCCTCCTTTCTTTCCTTTCCTTCTTTCCTTCTTTCCTTTCTTTTCTTTCTTTTTTCTTTCTCTTTCCTTTTCCTTCCCTTCCTTCTTCTTTCCTTC
>NW_028261392.1:2545182-2568024 GCF_051295495.1 Thamnophis sirtalis
TGATAAAGAGAGTTCGAAGGAACTCCGGATAACTCGGTGGGTGTTTAGGGAGGCAAGAAGAGCTGGTTTTGAAACCATGCATGTCGAACTCGGCTTCTGGATGGCACGCCAAAGACTGTGGGTGTTCTGAGAAGTGAAGCCACATCTCCCTGGGATTTTAAGGAGGTCATTCTTCCCACCCCAGACAAGATCCCAATTCTGCCCAGGGCTGCCAAGCCAACGATTGTCATCGCTGACTGCCAACAGGCTTCCCCAGTGAGGTTAAAGATACCTGATAGTTAGATCTTCACACGCTGCTCCCCAAGTGGCATTTCCTCAGGCTTCGTGTATTCATGGCTGCGTAAATGCAGCCTGGTCAGCCCCCCACGATGGGCAAATTAATCCTTGGGTCCATGTTGGAGTTTATTTACTGAAGAGCAAAAGACCCTCGCTTGGGGAAATTGCTAACTTGTTTGGACTGGTATCTCTTCAAAGCTCTTTTCCCCCTAAATTTGGCCAAAGGATAAATAAAGTTTCTTTTCTCTGTGCCAGCGATTCCAGAAATGCCTTCATCCCTCCGGTTGGGGAAAGGAGGCCCCTCCGTCCTACCAGACGAGCCGTTTATTGTGGTACAAGATACGCTAGATTGGAATTGCTAGAGGGAGAGAGCTGAGGGTGGGGGGCTAGGGAGGGACCCCCAGTGCGGTTTAAGATTTGGGGTTGCGAAAAGGCCTCACATTTTTTCCCCCCTTGGAAATTGCCCTGTTGAGATGCCTTGCTCACCGTTTTGGCTTGCCTTTCAAACAAACAGAAAAAAACCCCAAAGGAAGTTGAAAGTTAATGGTTGCTGGGTTGTGTCCCCCCCCCCCCCCCCCACCGCTTCCTCTCTTTCTGCCTTTCCTGCAGAAAGCAGTTCTGAGATTAGCTTTCTCTTTTTCAGGTTTCTTAGTTTTTTTAAAGAAAGAAAATAAAGAGTTTTTGGGGTTGGGTAAACGTTGGTGCGTCGCATGTATGGATGTGCCAGATGGAATGAAAAGATTGGAAAACCATTTGACTGAGTTGGTATAGCGTCTCCTGCTTGAGCAGAGGGCTGGACTAGAAGACCTCCAAGGTCCCTTCCAGCTCTGAGATTCTATAATTGTGTAAGGGTCTCCTGCTTGAGTAAGGGGGTTGGACTAGAAGACCTCCAATGTCCCTTCCAGCTCTATTCTGATTGGTAGATTGACTGAAATGGTATGGGGTCTCCTGCTTCAGCAGGGGGTTGAACTAGAAGACCTCCCAGGTCCCTTTCTGCTCTATTCTGATTGATTGAAATAGTATAGGGTCTCCTGCTTGAGCAGAGGGTTGGACTAGAAGACCTCCAAGGTCCCTTCCAGCTCTGAGATTCTATAATTGTGTAAAGGTCTCCTGCTTGAGTAAGGGGGTTGGACTAGAAGACCTCCAAGGTCCCTTCCAGCTCTGAGATTCTATAATTGTGTAAGAGTCTCCTGCTTGAGTAAGGGGGTTGGACTAGAAGACCCCCAAGGTCCCTTCCAGCACTGTTATTTTGTCATTCTGTTATACTGATTAGGATTTTCCCTCCCGGCATGATAAAGATTTTACAAAGGTTGAGTTTAAATGACTTTGAAAATTAAAACAAAAATGTAATTTTTAAGTGCTGTCAATATGCCTAAATACAAAATTCTCTTGCAATTTCCCCCTGAAGAACCGGATTTTTAAAACAGATTAACAGAGTTGGAAGGGACCTTGGAGGTCTTCTAGTCCATCCCCCTTGCTCAAGCAGGAGGACCCTTACACAATTGCAGAATCACAGAGCTGGAAGGGACCTTGGAGGTCTTCTAGTCCAACCCCCTTGCTCAAGCAGGAGACACACAATTATACAATCATCTTTTATTTACTTCATTTTGTATTACACTGAGGATGGCTTTCTTTTCTTTTTTCTATTCTTCTCTCTCTCTTTCCTTTGCTAGCAGTGAGAAGCCAGCCTAGTTCCGTTTCTGTGTATTTCTGGCAGGGCTAAAAGCAGATCATTCTGTACAGACCCTCTTGTCAAAAAACAAGGAAGGAACTGACAAAAAAAGAAATAGGCTCAGAACCTGGTTGATGCTTGAACGTGGCCGCATCTTTCTGCTTTCCCCGGTGAAAGTAAGAATAGCAATAGCAATAGCAGTTAGACTTATATACCACTTCATAGGGCTTTCAGCCCTCTCTAAGCGGTTTACAGAGTCAGCATATTTGCCCCCAACAACAATCCGGGTCCTCATTTCACCCACCTCGGAAGGATGGAAGGCTGAGCCAACCCTGAGCCGGTGAGATTTGAACAGCCGAAGAAGCAGAGACAAGGCTCCATTCTCAGAGTCGAAGTCAACTTTGGATGATCATCAAAGGGGAGAAGGCTAAGTGTAGGGTACCGTTGCCAAAATAAAGCATGCTCGGAGCATGCACTAGCTAAGCAACTCCCGACCGAGTCAAAGGAGCTGTAGTCACAATGGGGAGGTTGAACATGGTTTGCATGCTCCGAGCTTTGATTCTTGCCTTAGTACCGTGTTTTCCCCAAAATAAGACTGGGTCTTATCTTATTCTTTGCTCCAAAACATGCATTAGGTGGCACACGGAGCCGTTTCTCAGGGCACGTGAGGTGTTGCCCTGTCAGCTCCAGTGTGCATGCGTGTGACGGCCAGCTGATTTTCGGCCTTGATTTTCGGCTGTTTTTCACCCTCCGGAGAGTGGAAAACCCACCCAATGCGCAAACCGGAAGTTTTGCAATGGACTTCCGGTTTGCAGGGTGGGCTGTTTTCGCGCTCCGGAAGCCTCCGGAAGGAGAAAAACAGCCCAATGGGCAATCCAGAAGTTGGAAAACAGGCCGTTTCCGGCCTCCAGAGGGCCTCTGGGGGTGGGGGAGGTTGTTTCTCCCTCCCCAGGCTCCAAGAAAGCCATGCACAACATGTGCAGGGCAGTGTGTGTGTGTCATGCACGCAAGTGCAGGGGACATTAAACTATGGGGGTGGGCATGCATGCACACGCAATAGCACACACGCATGTGCTTTTGGCACCTGAGGTGAAAAAGGTTCATCATCATTGCAATAGAACTTATTTTCTGGTTAGGTCTTATTTTGGGGGAAATACGGTACTAAATGCCTCCACCTGGTTGACAATCTTAACTGAGGCTTATTTTGGAGGAGGGCTAGGGCTTATATTACCAGCATCCTTTCTCTGTATTTTGTTTTTTATTTATTTCTGTACTGTAAGCCGCCCGGAGTCCCTACGGGATTGGGCGGCATATAAATGTTATTAAACTTGCAAACTAAACTTGCAAAACTTGCATCCTGAAAAACCATCCTTGGGCTTATTTTCCGGTTGAGTCTTATTTCTGGGGAAACAGGATAAGACCACACTAGAATCCTGTATGCAGTCTTGGTCAACAGACTATATAAAAAGAAGAAGTTGAGACTCTGGAAAGGGTGCAGAGAAGAGCAACCAGGATGATTAGGGGACTGGAGGCTCAAACACACGAAGAACGGTTGCAGGAACTGGGCATGGCTAGTCTAGGGAAGAGAAGGACCAGGGGAGACAGGATAGCATCTTCCAATATCTCAGGGGCTGCCACAAAGAAGAGGGGGTCAAGATATTCTCCAAGGTGCCTGAAGGCCAGAGAAGGAACAATGGATGGAAACTGAACAAGGAGAGATTCAACCTGGAAATAAGGAGGAATTTCCTGACAGTGAGAACAATCAACCCATGGAACAGAAGTTGCCTTCAGAGGTTGTGGGAGCTTCATCCCTGGAAGCTTTCAAGAAGAGACTGGACTGCCATCTTCTGCATCTCCATCCCATCCCATCCCATCTGGCAAATCATGAAGCTCTTCTTCCGTTTGGGATTTTGAACTTTCCGCTGGATTCAAGTCCACCGATAAAGTGTCTAGACGAAAGCCAAGGCATTTAGTGGCCTTGTTGTTGTTTTTTTTAACCGCAGCTGTCTCACTTCTTGGAAAGCTGTGTGTTAACTGCAAATGGCCAAGCCAGATATTCCTTGCTGGATTTTTAAAAAAAGAACCCAGCCACATTCTGTGCTTTCTCTTTCAAAATCCTGGATAATCTACCCAGCGTCTTTCCAGTTTCCTTTGGGTTTTACTGCAATTTCAGAGAGAGAGAGAGAGTTTATACAATTTAATCTATCTAGGTTTCCAAAATCATCTCCCGGGCTCCTTCTATAGCACGACAACCCATAATATGGCTTAAATTTTGTTGCATTTAAGTACAAAGACAATAAAGATCATACTTAAATAGGCATCGCATAACCCACCTATCTGAGAACTTTAACTCTGCAAGAAGCAGTTACGTAATAAAAGTCTTGGATTGAAAATGTGATCACTGATGTTCTGGAGAAAAGAAACTTTATGTCACTGGAGAACAATCTCCTGATCAGCAGAGACTATTAAAAGAAGGACTGTTGGGGAGGGGGGCATGATACCAGTCTTCCAATATTTGAGGGGCTGCCACAAAGAGGAGGGGTCAACCTATTTTCCAAAGCAACAGAAGACGTCAAGAAGCAATGGATGGGAACTAATCAAGGAGAGAAGCAAACTGGAACTAAGGAGAAATTTCCTGACAGTGAGGAACCAACCAATCAATGGAACAGAAGTTGTCTCCAGAAGTTATGAATGCTCCAACACTGGAGTATATAAGGGCAATAGTTCTTATATGGGGCTAGATTTAGGCTGCTTGTGGCTATGTAGAGATTCTAAGCTGAGTTCTCTTTTAACTCCACCCTAGGTTCTGCTTCTTCTACACCTCTTCATGATTGATATAACACTGAAAGAAAAAAATTGGGTTTTGTTTTGTTTTTCCTGGGCTAGTGTCGCTCTACATCTTTGGGGTTCAACAAGTACTGTGTTTCCCCCAAAATAAGACAGGGTCTTCTTTTCTTTTGACGCCTCCCGGAAATAAGACGCTTGGCCTTATTTTCGGGGAGGTCTTATTATTTTTGAGCCACAGGAGGTGTCGAGCGTAGTCACCTCGTGGCTGCTGTTGTGTTGCAATATTTTCAGGGAGGGCTTATTTTAGCACATGCGCCCAAAAGCCCGATTGGGATTATTATCCAGAGAAGGTGTATTTTCAGGGAAACAGGATATGATTGATCTCTTTTTTTTTAAGGTTCAAAAGTTTTATTTCTTTTAAAACAAACATTTCATCATTCCTCAATCAGTAAGACATCGAAGTACAATTTTTTGTGTGTCAAAATAATGCTAGTTTACCACCAAATTCTTGTCTAGCCTAATGCATACCCCTCCCTCCCTCCCCCCTCCCCCCAACCCCTCTCCTCCTTCCCCCCCCCCCCGACTTCCCAGAACCCGTACACGGTATGGATTTTTAACAAACACAGTCTAAAATCTATTGAGAAAAAAGAAATAAAGAAATTAATGACATTCTACATTGACCTTAGCTTCTTCTTGCTGAACCAACTTTAAACAATTTAAATCATTTCTGATCTTAAGCATAGGCTAACTGGAATTTCTTGGTCCCGTATTTATTTTGTATATAGTCAATCCATTTTTTCCAGTCTCGTTTATATCTCTCATTTGAGTGATCTTTAAGATATGCCGATATTTGATTGATCTCTTCTTGAACAATTTGTTCCAGATGGACCCACACCGAATTTCTGAAGAGGATACCACCTGTTTACGGTCCTTCCTGAGGCTCCAAGGGAATATGGATCTGCCAGAAGCCACCTTGGCTAACCAAGAGTCAGGGCTGTTGTCTGAATCGTGTCGAAGGATGAAGCAGGCATTCCAGAGAATAATGCAAAAGGTCAGTCTACTCCGGGTTGGAAGTTGGTGGAAGGTTCAGGGTTACCTTAGACCCCCTTCCGCATCATACAGAAGCCTCCCATTGGATCACATCTCGAATGGGGTCTTCTGAACTCAACTAATCAATGGAGAATAATAAACCCTGTTCTTCCTTCAAAACAAGGAGGAAGTACCAGGGACTAGAAGACCTCCAAGGTCCCTTCCAGCTCTGTTAGTATTAGTCCTGTCCTTAAGAAAAGGCCTTCCTTCCTTGAAAGCACCACTACCACAGATTACAGATTAACAGAGTGGGAAGGGACCTTGTAAGTCATCTAGTCCAACCCCCTGCCCAAACAGGAGACCTGACACCATTTCTGACCGAGGGCAGCCCAGCCTCTTCTTGAAAGCCTCCAGGGATGAAGCTCCTACAACTTCTGAAGGCAACTTCTGTTCCATCCGGTTGATTGTTCTCACTGTCAGGAAATTTGCTCCGTTTTATGGAAATTCTTGCCACGATTGTTCAGGGAATCTCCGCAGCTCTTAAATACGTCACATGGTTGTTAAGTGAATCTGTAGCTTCCTCATTGGCTTGGCTTGTGAGAAGGACACAGAAGGGGATTGCACGATCCCGGGATGGTGCGACCGGTAGAAATATGAGTCGGTTGCCAAGCATCTGAATTCTGATCACATGGCCACGGGGATGCTGCGACGGTCATAAGTGTGGAAAAATGGCCGTAAGATGCTTTTTTAAGTACCATCGTAATTTTGAACTAAATGAACTGTTGGGAGCCGAGGACGAGTTATGCAACTTTATTTAGTCCTTTTTCAACATTGGCCACTCTGGGATCACAGTAGATCCTGAAAAATCAGCCATGGGGCACTGAATTCACAAGGAACCATCCGTGGCTGAGCTTGTCGATCAGAAAGGCCGGCAGTTTGGCGGTTCGAATCGCTAGTACAGGTCTCCTGCGTGAGCAGGGGGTTGGAATAGATGACCTCCAAGGTCCCTCCCAACTCTGTTACTGTTTCAATCTGTTTAAATACGGGACAGGCCATACATCGGCTCAACGGTCTTTAAGACCATTTTCTCTCTGAGGAATGGCTCCTGGTTCAGATCTATTTAAATCGAATTATGATCTGATCTAAGGGTGCTTTTGCAGGGTAGTAGACCCTTGTCTAAGAGTCGAGGTGGCACAGTGGTTAAATGCAGCACTGCAGGCTACTTCAGCTGACTGCAGTTCTGCAGTTCGGCTGTTCAAATCTCACCAGGCTCAAGGTTGACTCAGCCTTCCATCCTTCCGAGGTGGGTAAAATGAGGACCCGGATTGTTGTTGGGGGTGATTTGCTGACTCTGTAAACCACTTAGAGAGGGCTGAAAGCCCTATGAAGCGGTATATAAGTCTAACTGCTATTGCTATTGTGTAGGAATCTGTTGCCTCATTTCCTTTCCTTATTGCTGGCTAGGAAAAAACAAATCTAGCGCGGGGTTTTAACTGAACTGGTGATTAAGGGCCTGGAGACAAAACTGTATGAAGAACGGTTGCAGGATTTGTGTATCGCCAGTCTAGAGGAAAGAAGGAGGGGGGGGGGGCACGACAGCAGTCTTCCAATACTTGAGGGGCTGCCACAAAGAAGGGGGAGTCAATTTATTTTCCGATTTCAAAATACTTTTTTTTATTTTCCATTTTCATAACATATAATCACATGTATACTATTACATAGCCAATATCCTATTGTATTAAGTAGTAATTACATCAGTTCCTCTTGTCATCAACGCCCAGAAAGATAAAAACCCATTATTGGCTCTTCTGTTCTCCATACACCTCTTTCTTCTGCCTCTCTCCTACCTCCTTTCTTCCCTCCATCATCCTTTCCTACTCTACTTCCCCTTCCTTTCTCCTTCTCCTCTCTCTTCATTCCACTCTTCCTTATCCTCCTCATCTTCCCCCCTTACCCTCTCTCCTATCCCTCTCTTCCCATCTTTCTTCTCTCCTCTGTTTCCCACTCTTCCTCTCTCCTATCCCTCTCTTCCCATCTTTCTTCTCCCTTCTGTTTCCCACTCTTCCTCTCATTGGTGTATTTCAGCTTCTGAGCAAACTCCATTCTATGTTGATGGTATTTATGCTTCCATATCAATATACTTAACATAACTTAGTTTTAAAGAAAAAATAAGAGAAGACAGTATACATGTGCAATCATATTACTTTAAAACCTAACACCCCTCGTCAAGCCTAATATACATCCCTCCCTCACACCCTCCCCCCAACCCCCTCCCAGCCTTCTCTCCCCCGACTTCCCAGAACCCCAATTTATTTTCCAAAGTACCTGGAGGCAAGACAAGAAGCAATGGGTGGAAACTAATCACTGTTCCATGGGTAGATGGTTCTCACTGTCAGGAAATTCCTCCTTATTTCCAGGTTGAATCTCTCCTTGTTCAGTTTCCATCCATTGTTCCTTGTCTGGCCTTCAGGTGCTTTGGAAAATAGCTTGAACCCCCCCTCCTCTCTTTGGCAGCCCCTCAAATATTGGAAGACTGCTATCCTGTCTCCCCTGGTCCTTCTCTAGACTAGCCAGGCCCAGTTCCTGCAACAGTTCATTATATGTTTTAGCTTCCAGTCCCTTAATCCTTTTGGTTGCTCTTCTCTGCACTCTTTCTAGAGTCTCAACAACTTTTTTTATAGTGTGGTAACCAAAACTGGATGCAGGATTCTAGGTGTAGTCTTACTAAGGCTTTATAGAGTGGTATTTGTACTTATAGATTGATATTAGCTCTTAAGAAGAGACTGGACAGTCACGGGTATAGGGTCTCCAGCTTGAGCAGGAGATTAGACTAGAAGACCCCCAAGGTCCCTTCCAACTCTCTTGGTTTTTTGTGTTCTGTGAGATGGGCAGTTGGTCTTATTTTCAGCAATGTTGACACCTGGGAGTGTCCCTGGGAGTGGGCGGCATACAAATACCAATAAACTTCAAACTTCAAACTTCAAACCTGTAGTTGGTAGCAATAGCAATAGCAGTTAGACATATACCGCTTCATAGGGCTTTCAGCCCTCTCTAAGTGGTTTACAGAGTCAGCATATCGCCCCCACAGTCTGGGTCCTCATTTCACCCAGATAGATAGATAGATGATAAATGATAGATGATAGATAGATAGATAGATAGATAGATAGATAGAGATAGATAGATAGATAGATAGATAGATAGATAGCCATAGCAGTTAGACTTATATACCGCTTCATAGGGCTTTCAGCCCTCTCTAAGCGGTTTACAGAGTCAGCATATCGCCCCCCACAGTCTGGGTCCTCATTTCACTCAGATAGATAGATAGATGATAGATGATAAATGATAGATGATAGATGATAGATGATAGATGATAGATAGATAGATAGAGATAGATAGAGATAGATAGATAGTTAGATAGATAGATAGATAGCCATAGCAGTTAGACTTATATACCGCTTCATAGGGCTTTCAGCCCTCTCTAAGCGGTTTACAGAGTCAGCATATCGCCCCCACAGTCTGGGTCCTCATTTCACCCACCTCGGAAGGATGGAAGGCTGAGTCAACCTTGAGCCGGTGAGATTAGCAATAGCAATAGCAGTTAGACTTATATACCGCTTCATAGGGCTTTCAGCCCTCTCTAAGCGGTTTACAGAGTCAGCATATCTCCCCCACAGTCTGGGTCCTCATTTTACCCACCTCGGAAGGATGGAAGGTTGAGTCAACCCTGAGCCAGTGAGATTTGAACCGCTGAACTGCAGATAGCAATCAGCTGAAGTGGCCTGCAGTACTGCACCCTAACCACTGCGCCACCTCGGCTCTTGATAGACAGACAATTCCCTTAACAGAATGTAGAAAAATAGCATGGAAATGAGGAGCGTTACAGCGTGATTAGGGAATTTCCGCTAATAGGAAAACAATTTGGGAGAAGCCGTCTCGGTGACAAGGAGGTGAAGAAAGGAAAAAAGTAAATTAAATGGAGCAGTAGAACTTGAAGGCCATTAATTGAAGATGTTCTGGAGTCCTCTGAAGAAGATCAAAGTTCAAAGCTAGTCGCCAGTTCTTAAATGGATTTGTGGAGCCACCTGGCCTTGTCCAATTACAGAGAAACCACACAGGTAGACCCTTAAGTTCTCCGCTCACGTCAAGGAGTCTTATTTCCACTCAAACCCGACCGACACTGTTTCCTTCTCGGTTCTTGGCCAATGAAATCCCCAGCTTATCAAATCGATTCGGGCAATGTCAACACAATGGTGTTTTTCTTTCCTGCTGGCTTGGTGACAATTTTTGTGCAAGACCTTAGAAGGCCTTTGGCAAACCACATTCATCTCAGGGAAGGCGGCCATCCTTTTGGCAGGAGATCCTGTGGGATACGTCGGTCGGTCAGTCGAGGGAGCCTGTTTCCATTCCCCTTGGCAGCCGTCCCAGGAGCTGACAGCTGAAGGGAGCTTGGTCAAGCTTAGACTTGTGTCTGCGCTTGGCAACAGGACACTTCACCGGTGGAACCTCCAGAGGGCCTCTCCTCAGGAGACTCTTGTGTTGACTGCTTAAGGATGCTTGACATTGGAGCTCTTGGGCTATTTATAGACTCTGGCCATCAAGTCATCAATGAAGCCCACGAGATCTTTCTTTCTTTCTTTCTTTCTTTCTTTCTTTCTTTCTTTCTTTCTTTCTTTCTTTCTTTCTTTCTTTCTTTCTTCTTCCTTCCTTCTTTCCTCCATCCCTCCCTCTCCCTTCTCCTTCTCCTTCTCCTTCTCCTTCTCCTTCTCCTTCTCCTTCTCCTTCTCCTTCTCCTTCTCCTTCTCCTTCTCCTTCTCCTTCTCCTTCTTCTTCTTCTTCTCCTCCTCCTCCTCCTCCTCCTCTTCCTCCTCCTCCTCCTCTATCTCCACCTCCTCCTCTTCTTGTTCTTGTTCTTGTTCTTGTTCTTGTTCTTGTTCTTGTTCTTGTTCTTTTTGTTCTTCTTCTTCTTTTTCTTCTTCTTCTTCTTCTTCTTCTTCTTCTTCTTCTTCTTCTTCTTCTTCTTTTCCTCCTTCCTCCTCCTCCTCCTCCTCCTCCTCCTCCTCCTCCTCCTCCTCCTCCTCCTCTATCTCCTCCTCCTCCTCCTCTTCTTGTTGTTCTTCTTGTTTTCCTGCAACCATTCTTCATAGGTCTCCAAAGACATATGGAAAGGAGCTGTCCCACCTGACCTCTGGATCCTACTCTTCTTCTTGTTGTTCTTCTTGTTGTTCTTCTTGTTGTTCTTGTTGTTGTTGTTGTTGTTGTTGTTGTTGTTGTTCTTCTTCTTCTTCTTCTTCTTCTTCTTCTTCTTCTTCTTCTTCTCCTCCTTCTCCTCCTCCTCCTCCTCCTCCTCCTCCTCCTCCTCCTCCTCCTCCTCCTCTATCTCCTCCTCTTCCTCCTCTTCTTGTAGTTCTTCTTGTTTTCCTGCAACCATTCTTCATAGGTGTCCAAAGACATATGGAAAGGAGCTGTCCCACCAGACCTCTGGATCTGCCTTAAAGAAACCTTAAGCCCCAAAGTAAAATCTGAATGCATCTTAAAACCGAAGATAAATGGTACCAGAACTATGAGGAAACGGATGAACAAAGTCAGAGTAGATGCAGGATTGTTCTTTCTAGTTTTATTCCTGTTCAGAGATTTGGCAGCCTGGGTTGATGGAACCAGCAGCGACCCAGGCCTGCCACGTCCCCCCGAACCGGTTCTCCCTAGGCGCCGCCATTTTGTTTTTTGCTTCTGCGCATGCGCAGAACAATTTTTATTGCACTGCACATCCATGTGCGCCCGAGCAAATGTGCCTGCTGGAATCCAGCCCTGTTCCTGTTTCATATATATTGGAAGTTCATTATTATTATTATTCCCTGGTTGAGTTTTTTCCTCATGAGCTGAAATGCTGGCATTTATTTCTGTAGCTCCTGTGAGATTCGCGGGGCCACTTTTCGTGGCTTGCTGGTGAAAGGGTTAAAAGGTTGATGCTTTTTTTGTTTGCCGTTTCCTTCCTGGCTTGACAGAGCTAGAAAACATTCGATTTCCTGCGAGATAATGATTTTTGATCTTCTTCTTCTTAGTATTCACCTCATCACTGGTTCCCCGCATTCTCTCTGGGTTAAGGCCCAGATCATGAGGGATGAAAAACCTCACACCCACGTTTATGTGGAAGATTGCTCGAGGTGGCGCCTTTCATCTCGCCCCCCCAAATTGTCACTGCTTTCTTCATGGGACGGAGGGCAGACCTAACTCTCTAACAAGTTATCTTCTAGGACAGTGGTTCCCAAACTTGGCAACTTTAAGACTTGTGGACTTCAACTCCTAGAATTCTCCAGCCAATTCTGGGAGTTGAAGTCCACAAGTCTTAAAGTTGCCAAGTTTGGGAACCACTGTTCTAGAACCACTGTTCTAGGAAATACCCCTAATGAACTAGATTCTAGATCCTGAGGGATCTGTCCTAGATGTAGATGTTTAGATGCGTGCTATAGGTTTGCCCTGATGGTGAACCTATGGCATGCATACCACAGGTGACAGGGGGAGCCATATTGGTGCGCACACGACCCATATCCGTACACACGAGCATGCGCACACCAGCCAGCTGATTTTCAGGTCTTCTGGGCCCACCAGAAGTCAGGAAACAGACCGTTTTCGGCCTCTGGTGTGTCTCTGGGGGTAGGGGGAGTGGGGAAGGCCATTTTCTCCCTCCCCAGGCTCCTAAAAAGGCTCTGGAACCTGGGGAGAGCAAAAAATGGGTCTTCCGATCTGACCAGAAGTCGGCAAATGGGCCATTTCTGACCTCCGGAAGGTCTCTTGACTCTTGAGAGGGCCAAAACAGATCCACCATGCCATCGCTTGCCAAAAGCAGGGGGAAGGCAGGGAGTCATACGTGCATGTGCGAGGGCGCACACGCATGCGTGGTGGGGGAGGGCGCATAGAATTATGAGTGTGGGCATGTGCATGAATGACCCCCCCCGCTTTTGGCATGCGATGGCAAAAATGTTAGCCATCACTGGTATAGGGTTTCCTGCCTAAGCAGGGGGTTGGACTAGAAGACCTCCAAGGTCCCTTCCAGCACTGTCATTCTATATTCTATATTCCCTGCTTTGGAAGTGATGGAGAACATGATGATGGTGATATCGCCTCTTTGGACCTGTAGCTCCCACCCAGTGTCATGCCTTCACCACAATTGTGGGTTTATAATGTTTTGAAACCAGAAGTGGAAAATGCCTGGACACACAGATGTAATTTCAGTGGGTGTTTGTGGATATAATGCGTAGATCTCTGCTAAAGAGCCATGGTGGCGCAGAGAATGTGGCATTGCAGGTTGGCTCTGCCAACTGCCAGCAGTTCGATCCTGGCCGGCTCAAGGTTGACTCAGCCTTCCGTCCTTCTGATGTTGATAAGATGAAGACCCAGGTTGTTGGGGGCAAGAGGCTGACTCTGTAAATCCCTTAGAGAGGGCTGTAAAGGCACTGCGAAGTGCTATTTCTACTGCTATTGCAAAATTTGGTGCTGTATGCTGTAGTTTTGGTTCCCATAGGAGATGATTTCTCAACTCAGCAGTCTTCCAATATTTGAGAGGTTGCCAAAAAAGAGGAGGGGGTCAACTTTATTTTCCAAAGCACCAGAGGGCAGGACAAGAAACAATGGATGGAAACTATTTGATAAGCAACGTGGGACTAAGAAAAAAAAACTCCCTAACCATGAGGACAATTAATCAATGGGGCAGCTTGCCTTCAGAAGTTGTGGGTGCTCCATCACTTGTAAGTTTTTAAAAAGACCCTGGACACTTGTCACTTGTCTGAAATGGTACTTGATCAGGGGGCTGGATTAGAAGACCTCCAAGATCCCTTCCAGCTCTATTCTGATTGATGAGTTCAATTAAACTGATTTATTGCTACTCGTGCCTATACACGGGAACCTTACAAACTCAATGGTTAGCACCTGCTTGGAGTTAGTTAGATAAGAGCCCACGGAAATTCTAGGGAGTTGGGCTAACTTTGCTTGTAACTATGTAGGTATTCTATCTAGGCTAATTCCTCTTTTGATTCCCCCTCCAGATTCTGCCAATTCTTCTACAATTGTAGCGGTAAATATCTGGAAAGCTAGATCTTTTCTCCCCTGGAATGCAACAGTCCCATTCCACTTTATTATTATTTCTTTACAAGAAAGTTTTATTAAACAAACAACACACACACACACACACACACACACAAAATCATCATCACATACAGCATGTCGTTTGGTTACAAGTGTTTTTGCATCCATATTCTCAAATAGCATTTACAATTTTCAGATTTTTCATCTACGGTAGTATAACGAAATACCTCACTTTCATTGTACAATGTATATTCAATTGCAATTAGTATTGTTATTTTTTCCCCCCAATAAACCTAATTCCGTTTCATTCTTGATTGTCTATTTAATAACAGTATACCTTTGTATAATCACAGATCCCGATATGAAAGAGATTTACCAACCGTTTATATTTGTATATCACTGTTTTCAATTATGCATAACTCCACCAATCAACTATCGGATACGCTTATGTTACGTATTGTACATCATACATTCAATATATACCAATTTTTAATGACTTCCTTATTAAAATTATTTATCAGCAACAAGATATCTTTGTAATATATTCTTAGGGTTATACATTAGATCACCAAATCCTTTATCAGATATACCCCACTCCACTTTATTAAATGCTTTTTTTTTTATTTTAATTTTTAGGAGGTCCAGCGTCTGAGCGCTGGGAAAGACCAGTCAAAGTTGGAGAAATGTAAGTGTCACTTTCTTGTCAAGAACCTTTAGCTTAAGGAAGATTTCAGTTTCTGATTTTAACATGGTTTTTTTCCCCACCCCCAACAGCCACAATGGGCGCTTCATGGCCCGATTCGCCCAAGAAAAGCAAACCCGAAAAAGCGCCGTTTGCTCATCTTATAATTGACAGCCACAATATTCCATCTGGTAAGTTCATTTTCAAACATTTTCCATGTTACAATTGAGAGTTCAAAGCGAGGCATGCTGATTTACTGCCAGTCATGCCTGAAATAGCAATAGCAGTTAGACTTCTATACCGCTTCCTAGGGCTTTCAGCCCTCTCTAAGTGGTTTACAGAGTCAGCATATCGCCCCCAACAACAATCCGGGTCCTCATTTCACCCACCTCGGAAGGATGGAAGGCTGAGTCAACCTTGAGCCGGTGAGATTTGAACCGCTGAACTAGCAATAGCAGTTAGACTTATATACCGCTTCCTAGGGCTTTCAGCCCTCTCTAAGCGGTTTACAGAGTCAGCATATTGCCCCCACAGTCTGGGTCCTCATTTCACCCACCTCGGAAGGATGGAAGGCTGAGTCAACCTTGAGCCGGTGAGATTAGAACCGCTGAACTGCAGAAAGAACGTCTGTCCATCCGTCCGTCCGTCCGTCCGTCCGTCCGTCCGTCCGTCCGTCCGTCCATCCATCCATCCATCCATCTCTATCATCTATCTATCTATCTATCTATCTATCTATCTATCTATCTATCTATCTATCTATCTATCTATCTATCTATCTATCTATCTATCTATCTATCTATCTATCTATCATCTATCTATCTATCTATCTATCTATCTATCTATCTATCTATCTCTATTTATCATCTATCTATCTATCTATCTATCTATCTATCTATCTATCTATCTATCTATCTATCTATCTATCTCTATTTATCATCTATCTATCTATCTATCTATCTATCTATCTATCTATCTATCTATCTATCTATCTATCTATCTATCTATCTATCTATCTATCTCTATTTATCATCTATCTATCTATCTATCTATCTATCTATCTACCTCTATTTATCATCTATCTATCTATCTATCTATCTATCTATCTATCTATCTATCTATCTATCTATCTATCTATCTATCTATCTATCTATCTCTATTTATCATCTATCTATCTATCTATCTATCTATCTATCTATCTATCTATCTATCTATCTATCTATCTATCTATCTATCTATCTATCTATCTATCTCTATTTATCATCTATCTATCTATCTATCTATCTATCTATCTATCTATCTATCTATCTATCTATCTATCTATCTATCTATCTATCTATCTATCTATCTATCTATCTATCTATCTATCTCTATTTATCATCTATCTATCTATCTATCTATCTATCTATCTATCTATCTATCTATCTATCTATCTATCTATCTATCTATCTATCTATCTATCTATCTATCTATCTATCTATCTATCTATCTATCTACCTCTATTTATCATCTATCTATCTATCTATCTATCTATCTATCTATCTATCTATCTATCTATCTATCTATCTATCTATCTATCTATCTATCTATCTATCTATCTATCTCTATTTATCATCTATCTATCTATCTATCTATCTATCTATCTATCTATCTATCTATCTATCTATCTATCTATCTATCTATCTATCTATCTATCTATCGCAATAGCAATAGCAGTTAGACTTATATACCGTTTCATAGGGCTTTCAGCCCTCTCTAAGCGGTTTACAGAGTCAGCATATCGCCCCCAACAACAATCCGGGTCCTCATTTTACCCACCTCAGAAGGATGGAAGGCTGAGTCAACCTTTGAGCCAGTGAGATTTGAACCGCCGAACTGCAGCTAACAGTCAGCTGAAGTGGCCTGCAGTGCTGCACTCTAACCACTGCGCCACCTCGGCTCTGAAACGGGCAACTCCGTATATATTTTAAATTACAATATTATTACATTTTTAAAGAATTGTACTTTGTGTATTCTACGCACCAGACTTTAAAATATTATAGCGTAAATATTTTAAAACAACGTAAGGAGCGAGCAGTGCTGTACAGGAAATCAGGCACAAAAAAGTGAAATATAGTTGGATAAACTACGAATCTGGAGGGTCGATAAATGGAGGCAGTCCAGTACATCATGAAAAATTTACAAAAATGAAATGAGAAAAACAGGATCGTCAACAACACGATGGGAGCCTAACCGATTTGGTGTAAAGTTGGATTTCATTTGCAAATTCCCTGGGAATTGTCATATGAAAGCATGGTGTGAAACGGCTGGAAACACGGTGGTTTCGATGAATTATGGCTTAGCTTGTGTCCGGAGGAAAAGCTGTAGGCTGATCAACCAAATTTGAGCATGAAAGAGTCCCCTCAGGGAAAAGGGCGGCCTATAAATAACAAATAAATAAAAATAAAATAAATAAGAGAGGGAGGGTGACAAAATTTTCTCAGAAAGGACCTTCCCTAGCTTTCGTGAGAGTAGAGCTTTGAGATTTGCAAGACTCTGTTGATGTAACTTTAGGATAAAGGTCAACCTTTTTTTTATTTTAAAAAAGTAATCTTTATTGGTTATACATTTCTTTTAAATAAGACATTTACAAATACAAATACAACTTTAAACATACAAACCCTCCCCTCTCTCCCCCCCCACCCCAGTGACAGTCATTCACAGCCCAACTTTTTTTCCCCTTCCTCATTGTTTAGTCTCTAAGCAGCATCTTCTCCTTACAAAGTTCAGGGATCTATTACAATACCCATGTTCACTTTTAGTTCCCATTGTTAACAACTGCTATTTGACTTTCCCCGTTTTAAGTCCCTGCTGTTCTCTTTGTCGCCCACATATACCATAGGTTCCAGCTAAGATAATGTTCCGTTTCTCCTTTGTCCCTCAGCCAACCCGTCATTCTGTCCATTTCTGCACACTCATAAATCTTTTTTAATTATGGCATCTTCCGATGGCATGGTAGTAGATTTCCAAAATTGCGCATATAGGTTATTCTTGAGGCCACAATTATATGTAGGCTCGAATGCCATATAGATTTACTCATGTTTTCTGGGTTTATGCTTAGTAAAAAAAGTCTCGGGTTTCCATTCCATGCTTGCCCCGGTAAACTCTTTTAGCCAGTTTTGAATCCTTCTCCACTATTTCGCGGCTTCAGTACAGGACCACCAAATATGGTAGCATGTGCCATCCCTTCTTCCACATTTCCAAACAAAGGTCAACCTTTATGGATGGAGCAAATGCATGGATGGCACCGGTCTCGCAAGCATGTGACCATAATAAAATGATCAGACCACACCTGGAATATTTTGCATCCAGTTTTGGTCACCACATTGCAAAAAAGATGTTGAGACTTTGGAAAAAGTGTGTAGAGAAGAGTAACTAAGATGATTAAAGGCCTGGAAACTAAAATAAATGAAGAACGGTGGCAGGAATTGGGTACGGCTAGTCTGGAAAAAAGAAGGACCAGAGGAGACATGATAGCACTGTTCCAGAATTTGAGGGGCTGCCACAAAGAAGAGGGTGGTCAACTTATTTTCCAAGCACCAGAGGGCAAGGCAAGAAGCAATGGATGGGAACTAATCAAGGAGAGAAGCAAACTGGAGTTGAGAAAGTTCCTGACAGTGAGAACAATTACTCAACTGAACAACTTGCTCCAACACTGGAGGTTTTAAAGAAGAGATTGGACAACCATTTTGTCTGAAATGGTATAGGGTCTTGAGCAGTGGGCTGGACTAGAAGACCTCCAAGGTACCTTCCAGCTCTAATCCGTTCTAAAGAGATTGGATAACCATTTGTTTGGAATGGCATAGGGTCTCCTGCTTGAGCAGGGGTTGGACTAGGGCCAGAGGTGGGTATTCAGCAGCTTCTGATCGGTTCTGGAGAACCGGTAGCGGAAATTTTGAGTAGTTGGGAGAACCGGCAAATTCCACCTCTGGCTGGCCCCGCCCTTATCTATTTACTGCCTCCCAAGTCCCAGCTGATCAGGAGAAAATGGGGATTTCGCAGTATCCTTCCCCTGCCACGCCCACCAAGCCACACCCACCAACCCATGCCACGCCCACCAAGCCACACCCACCAACCCATGCCACGCCCACCAAGCCACGCCCACAGAACCAGCCGTAAAAAATGTTGAATTCCCACCACTGACAAGGACCTCCAAACTCCCTTCCAGTTCCAATCTGATTGATCTATCTAACAACCACTCACTAAGTGAGGATTATTTCTAATAAAAATAGTACATTTTAATTCATTTAAAAAAAAGATATTTTCTTGTTTAGGCACCGGGAAAGTGAACCTTACCAGTTGGCACCACGACAAAGGCTGGGCTAACGTGCTGAACATGACCTTCAGCGATGGGGGGCTGATAGCCAATCACGACGGCTTTTACTACCTGTACGCCAACGTGTGTTTCCGGCACCACGAAACATTGGGCAACTTGACTGGCCAGGCGCTGCAGCTGATGGTGTTCGTGATCAAGACGGACGCCAGGCGGCGGAACTCGGTCGTCCTGATGAAAGGCGGGAGTACCAAGAATTGGTCGGGCGAATCCGAGTTTCATTTTTTCCTCGGTCAACGTCGGCGGGATCTTCAAACTGAAGTCGGGAGAGGTGGTGAACATCCAGGTCTCCTACCCTTCCTTACTGGACCACTCCCCGGAAGGGACTTATTTTGGCGCCTTTAAAATAAGAGATATTGATTGAATATTGATTTTCTTTCGTTTTTCGGTTGGGAAAAAATGTGGTATTTATTCAACTGGGTTGAGATGAATTGGAGGATGGGGGGGGGGTCTGGCTTGTGTGTGGGGTACAGCTGTATGCCGGTAACCCTCGACTTACAACCGCCCTTGAGCCCAACGCTTCGGTTGCTAAGAGAGACAGTTGTTAAGTGAGCTTTGCCCCGTTTTTCGGCTTCTCTCCCCACTTTTGTTAAGGGAATCACCGCAGGGGTTCACTTATCGACGCGGTTGGTAAGTGAATCCAGTTTCCCCGTGGACTTTTGCTGGTCGGAAGGTCGCAAAAGGGGATCCCATGAGCCCCGGGACACTGCAACCGTCATAAATATGAGTCAGTTGCCAAGCGTTTGAATTTGGATTGTGCGACCATGAGGGCCGTAAGTGTGAAAATAGGGCCTAAGTCCCTTTTGTTGTTGCCATTTTAACTTCGAGCAGTCATTAAATACCATATTTTTCAGAATATAAGACGCACCTTCCCCCCTAAAAGAGCGTGGAAATTTCAGTGCATCTTATACACCGAATACAGCCATTTTTGGCCTCCTGAAGCCCTGCCAGACATCCAATTTTTGCAAAAAAATAGCGAAAAACGGCCTGTTTTCGGCCTGTTTTTTTACAAAAACAGGGGCATTTTTGCCTCCCCCCCCCACCCAGCCCTGCTGAAAGCCTGCAGAGGAGGACAAAACCTTTTTTTCTTACTTACCTCTTCTAAATCTTGGTGCGTCTTATACACCGGTGCGTCTGATAGTCCGAAAAATACGGTAGGTTGTTATAAGTCGAGGGCTAACTGTGTAAATTCAATTTCCTGGGCAGTTTTACCGACTGCTCGTTTTCAAAAACTGGCTCTTAAAATTAGGATGGTCCTGCTCAAAATATTCATGTAAAGGTTTTCGGGGTAATTTGTCCTGGGGACAAATAGCTCTACAATAAGAATAGAATAGAATAGAATAGAATAGAATAGAATAGAATAGAATAGAATTTTATTATTTGTATGCTGCCCTTCTCCGGGAGGACTCAGGGCGGCGAACAATTCAAGGGGGAAAAAGGGGAACATAAAAAACGAAATACAAATAGTAAAAGTAAGCAACAGTCGCACAACCATACATGTCGAGAGGGGAGGGAACGCATCACCCCCAGGCCTGCTGGCAAAGCCAGGTTTTGATGGCTTTTCGGAAGGCCTGGGGAGAGGTGAGGGTCCGAATCCCTGCGGGGAGTTCATTCCTGAGGGCCGGAGCTGCCACAGAGAAGGCCCTCCCCCGGGTAATAGCCAGGTGGCATTGGCTGGTAGATGGCACCCGGAGGAGGCCAACCCTGTGTGATCTAATGGGTCTGTGGGAGGTAATTGGCAGCAGGCGGTCTCTCAATCTTATAACTGGCAGCCCATCTGGAATGGCATTTAAACCACTGCCTATAAAAGCACTCTGAAGATCTGGAAAAAATAAAATAAGGTCCCATTGATTTTAACAGAAACCGACTTCTTGAAAAGCTAAAACAATTTTTTTGATTGGTTTGGGTGAGTATTTCCAAAGAAACTCGCTTGGAATTTGCATTGTTTCGTCTGGATCGACCCCTGGTGTAAATTTGCACAGTACAGAGAGTCCTCGACGTACAATCACAATTTGTGTTGCTAGGTGAGAAATTTGTTAAGCGAGTTTTGCCCCGTTTTACGACTTTCCTTGCCACGGTTGTTAAACGAATCATTACGGTTGTCAAATTAGCAAACACGGTTGTTCAGTGGATCTGGCCTTGACTTCGCTTGTTAGAAGTTCGCCAAAGGGGGGAATCATGTGACCCCGGGAACAGCAAAACCGTCGTAAGTACATGCCAGTTGCCAAGCCCCTGAATTTTGATCACATGACCCTGGGGAATGCAGCGACGGTCGTAAGCGTGAAACATGGCCTTAAGTCATTTTTTTTTCAGTGGCATTGTAACTTTGAACGGTTGCTAAGTGTTGTAAATCAAGGACTACCTGTAAATTTTGGGCCTGGTTTTGAGGGAGCTCTCAGAAGTGTGCCTTACAAATTTTATTTTATACACAGTACTCAGTAAAGCAACTTATGCACTGATGCTGCCTTACATTTTGAAATTAAAACATCAAGAGGGGAAAAAACAAGTATAAATCAATTTAAGGAGGGCTTTTTTAGAATTTGGAATATGGAACCTTCCCTTCCTGAATGATCAAAATATATTTTCCCATTTTGTGCCGGAGGGATTGCATCTTAAGTGTCTCATATTTTTGCCTCCTTCTGTTTCTCTTATGGATCCCTTCCTCTGGGACCATATAGAATCTTTTTCTTGTAGGTTTTTGGCACTGAATTTGTCGCCTGTACTCTGCGATCTGGGACGCAATTCTACTGACTACAGTATAGAAGGGGCTTTCCCCCTTTTTTTGCAATATGTTGTCAGCGGCCAAAGAACCAGGGTGGGCCTGTTTGCTGCATGAAAGGATGGGGACTATGAGAATTGATTGACAGATAAAAATGTGGCTTAGATCTGTGATGTTTCTTTGGTGGAATGTTCATTCCATTGCTGTCCATAGGAACTCGGTTGAGCAAATTTAGTCTAGAGTCAGACAAATGTTGTACGGAGATTCTCAGGCATCAAGTGTTTTGCTTCTCATCCAAGAAGCATCTCCTTGTTCTTGTTCTTGTTCTTGTTCTTGTTCTTGTTCTTGTTCTTGTTCTTGTTCTTGTTCTTGTTCTTCTTCTTCTTCTTCTTCTTCTTCTTCTTCTTCTTCCTTCTTCTTCTTCTTCTTCTTCTTCTTCTTCTTCTTCTTCTTCTTCTTCTTCTTCTTCTCCTCCTCCTCCTCCTCCTCCTCCTCCTCCTCCTCCTCCTCCTCCTCTCCTCTTTCTTTTTCTCCTTCTCCTCCTCCTCCTCCTCCTCCTCCTCCTCCTCTTCCTGCTTTTCCTCCTCCACCTCCACCTTATCCTTTCCCTCCTCCTTCTCTTACTCCACTACTTCCTCTTCCTTCTCCTCCTCCTCCTCCTCTCCTCTTTCTTTTCTCCTCCTCCTCCTCCTTCTCCTCCTCCTTCTCCTCCTCCTCTTCCTGCTTTTCCTCCTCCTCTTACTCCTCCTCCTCCTCCTCCTCCTCCTCCTCCTCTTCCTGCTTTTCCTCCTCCACCTCCTCCTTATCCTTTCCCTCCTCCTTCACTTCTTCCTCTTCCTCCTCCACCTTCTCCTCCTCCCTCCTCCTCCTCTTCTCCTCCTTTTCCTCCACTTCTTCCTTCCTTCCTCCTCCCCCTCCCCTCCTTCCCCTCCTCTTTCTCCTCCTCCTCTTCTTCTTCTTGTTCTCCCCCTCTACCCTTTCTCCTTTTCCTCCTTGAAAAAGCAGTCCAGTTGCCATTTTTAAAAAGCACCTTTGGGGCACCCGTGATCTGGGTGACTGAGAATCTCCACGGACATTTAGCATTTCAGTTATTAATTGACCAAAGTTTTCAGGTTTGCCATGATTTGTGAAATTGTTCCTTAAGAGCTGGCCCTTCATTCTGTAGAGGTCAATTGTCCACAAGAAAAAAAACAAACACCGCATTAAGTTTTGGAAAGCAAATCGGTTCT
>NW_028261392.1:2568224-2580724 GCF_051295495.1 Thamnophis sirtalis
GGGCAAAGGAGGAAGAAGCTAAGACTTTCACCTTCTTAACTCAAAACGGTGAAAATATGCTCACTTTCACTTGGATTTCAAACCGAGTAGCAAATATTCACACCTCGCGACTGGATGTATCTGGTCAATAGCAACACTCAGCTCCCCAAGACCCCCCCCCCCGCCCCACCGTCCGGCTGTCACACGCCCCCCCCCCCACTCAGCAACTGAAGCAAGAGTGCCCATTTCATTTCACCCCACCCGAACCTCAACTTTTCTAACGTCTCCCTAACTCGAGGGGGGTGGGGCTGGGGAGGACGCCCCCCCTTACTAAACTTAGCCGGCTCCCACACTTTCTGCCAGGGTGTGTGTGTCTGTGTGTGTGTGTGTGTGTGTGTGTGTGTGTGTGTCTGTGTGCGTGTGTGTGTGTGTGTGGCTGCCGCTCAAGATCAGGTTGGCCTCCGAAAGAAAGCAGGCAAGGCGAAGGCTGCATGCTGCACCAGCTTTGCCAACTAGTAGTAACTCTCCCTCACCTGTCCATTGGTCCCTGGCTGGTCTCTTAACATGTGCGCGCGCGCGCGCACGCGCCACGCACACCATCCTTGCATTTCCCCAATCCTTCCCGTGGCTTTGCATCCCTAAGGAAGTTTGCCTCGGCTCAGGAGTTAGGACCAAGTGGGGGAGATCCTGAAGGTTTCAGGACACACAAGGACCCACCATCTGGCCCAACTGGGGAGCCACCAGCCTTCTTGGCACCAGAAGATGCAAAAATCTGCAAGCGGAGGAGAAGAACTTTGCCCAACCGACCCAACATCTGCGAAGAGGAGAACTTTGCGAAGCAGAAGCAAAACTCTGCAAGGAAGAAAAAAAGATCTTGGCGAAAGAGGTGAAATCTTCGAGCAAAGAAGGGAACGTCGCAAAGCTAACCAAGGAGAGAAGCAGCCTAGAACTGAGAAGGAATTTCCTGATCGTTAGAACAATTAATCGGTTCGTTCTTTTAAAAATCCGTTTAAACAATTCACTCGCCTCCAGAAGTTGTGAATGGGCCAACACTGGAAGTTTTTAAGAAGATGTTGAACAACCAATTTGTCTGAAGCGGAGCAGGGGTTGGACTAGAAGACCTCCAAGTTCCCCTTCCGACTCTGCTATTCCATTCTATTCCATTCAATTCCATTCTATTCTACTCTTAATTTTTATTTTCTGCTTCTCCGGGGTGGATCTCTTCGATGGACCGATGGCGCCAGGACAAATTTCATTCAGCGCCCTGTAACCACTAGAACAGTGGTTCCCAAACTTGGCAACTTTAAGACTTGTGGATTTCAACTCCCAGAATTCTCCAGCCAATCTCCAGGGTTGACTCAGCCTTCCATCCTTCCGAGGTGGGTAAAATGAGGACCCAGATTGTTGGGGGCAATATGCTGACTCTCTGTAAACCGCTTAGAGAGGGCTGAAAGCCCTATGAAGCGGTATATAAGTCTACTGCTATTAAAGTTGCCAAGTTTGGGAACCACAGGAGTAGAAGACCCCCAGACTCCAGACCTCCAACTCTGTTATTCTATTCTATTCTATTCTATTCTATTCTATTCCATTCCATTCCATTCCATTCCATTCCATCCATCCCATCCCATCCCTCCCATCCCATCCTATCCTATCCTATTCTATCTATTCCGTTCCACTCCACTCCACTCTATTTCTATTCCTTCTTGTTCTGTTCTGTTCTGTCTCTACTCTACTTCTATTCATTTCTGTTCCGTTCTACTCGACTCGACTCTATTTCTATTCTGATAGACGCGAAATCTGCCAGGAAATAACTTTGCGAAACAGGCGCGAAACCCCCCCCCCCCCCAAGCACAGCCAAGAACTTTGCACAACGGACCCAAAACCTGCGAGGAAAGGCGAAGAACTTTATCGGAAGGGACGCGAAAAATCCACGCGCCAAGCCAAGAACTTTGCGAAACAGAGGCGAAGTTTGCAAGCCGACGGACGGTCGATCTCTGCCCCTTCGGTTTCAACAGATCTAAGGTGAGGGGGGGGATATCCGGAGAGACCCACTTGGGGCAACGCAAAGGAGGATAGCGACCCCTTCCAAGTCCCTGTGTCTCCCTCCCTCCCTCCCTCCTTCCATCCCTTCCTCCTTCCATCCCTCCCTGCCGGCTGCCCGGAGCGGCGCCTCACCTGCGCCTTGAAGTAGAGGAAGAGCGCCAGGCTGCAGATGACCTGGCCGAGCCCCAGCAGGACCAGGGCGGCCAGGAGGGCTCGGGAAGCGGACGGGGAGGCGGACGGGGCGGCGGAGGCGAACCGGGCGGCTGGAGCGAGGCCGAGGGGGGAGAGCCGCCCTCGTGCGCAGCGCCGCCGGCCCCCAGCTCCTCGGAGCCCCGCAGGTACTTGGAATAGTCTCGGCTGGCGCGCCGCATCTCCGAGCGCTCCCGCCGACCTCCGGCGCTGCCCAGGCTGAGCGGACGCGACGCCCCGGGCGGCCCTTTATCAGCTCGGCCCGGGCCCCGCGTCCCCCACCCCACCCGGGCGACTCCGCCTTCCCCCGGCACCGCCCAAGGGGCTGCCAGGCTCCGGAGCGCTGCGCTGAGCTGAGCCGGCAGGCGGAGAGAGAGGCGCCTCCGGGCGCCAGTTGACATGACAGGGAGGAAAAACCCCGCTGCCCCCATGGACTTCATGAAATGTCTAGGAGGGATCAAAGCGAACTTCAGCAAAAAAAAAGAATTAGGAAGAAGGGGAAAAGATACAGAAGGAAGAGGGAGGGAGGGGGATCACCATTGAGAGAAAGAAAGAAAGAAAGAAAGAAAAGAAAGAAAGAAAGAAAGAAAGAAAGAAAGAAAGAAGAAAGAAAGAAGAAGAAAGAAAGAAAGAAAGAAAGAAAGAAAGAAAGAAAGAAAGAAAGATCACCATTGAGAGAAAGTTGCAGAAGAAAGAAAGAAGAAAGAAAGAAAGATCACCATTGAGAGAAAGTTGCAGAAGGAAGAAAGAAAGAAAGATCACCATTGAGAGAAAGTTACAGAAAAAATTCAGAAAGAATGAAATAAATAAATAAATGTCACCATTGAGAGAAAGTTATAGAAGGAAGACAGAAAGAAAGAAAGAAAGAGAGAAAGAAAGAAAGAAAGAAAGAAAGAAAGACAGCTCAGAAAGAGAAAGGAAGGAAGGAAGGAAGGAAGGAAGGAAGGAAGGAAGGAAGGAAGGAAGGTCACAGTTGAGAGGGAGAAATTTACAGAAGAAAGTCAGAAAGAAAAGTCAGAAAGGAAGAAACGAAAGAAAGAAGGAAGGATCACCACACAGAGAGAGAGAGCTTTACAAAAGAAAGTCAGAAAGAAAGAATAGAAAGAAAACAGAAGAGAAGGAAGAGAGGAGAAAAAAGAGAAGAAGGAATTAGATGCATGAAAGGAAGAGGGGAGATAACAAGAGAAAAGAAGAAAGATATATGAAAGAAAAGACGGTAGGAAAGAACAGGAGTGGAGGGGAAGGAAGGAGATGCATGAAAGGGAGGGAGGGGATAAAGAACAAAGAACAAGAGAAGGATGAATGGATGGATGGAAGGAAAGAAGGAAGGAAGGAAGGAAGGAAGGAAGGAAGGAAGGAAGGAAGGAAGGAAGGAAGGAAGTTCCAACTTCACCCCATACAGTTACAAATACAAAATGCCTTTTGTTCTAAAATTCAGTAATGCCCAACATTTCTATAACCATAAACATTTCTACTCCTCCAATCCCAAAATTAATGTAGCATTTCTTTCAGTTTTTAGCCAAAGGTAGTGTCCCCTTGACCCAATGCTAGACCGAATCTTTTATTTAATCAAGGTAGTTCATTTCGCCATCTCAAGGTGATTCCACACAGAGCAAACAAAGGGCACAGTCACCATGTGCTTTACTGCTCAACTGTTTTTACTGTAACAGAAAACTCTACTTAGACCAAAAGAGCATAAAGTATACACCATAGATCTAAACTTGTAAATACTGCCATCTGCTGACTTGAATACAACTGGAGTTGTTGCATAGAAATATATTCCAACAATGACTTCCAACAAAAACAACATTTGGGAAATTAAGACCATTAGTAGCATCTCCACATCAATTTTTGCCACTGAGGATGATAATGAGATCTGTGATTTGATTTTTTTTCAAAATTTGGATGTTACATCCAAAGAGTCCCTGGAGTTGGGCAGGATAGAAGGGTTAGTAAATAAATTACATTTTTAAAATAAATTAAAAAAAATCACAGACAGAGAGAAACCCAGAATCGCAGCAGAAATGTAGCGAAGATGCAACGAATTGATTTTTGCAAATCCTTTTTCTAGGACAAGATTTCGGTACACTGAACATAGGTGAAAATCACCATCAAGAGAGTTGGGAAGAAATAAGAGACACTGTAAAACCTGAAGCTTACATAAACATAAAACTATTTCATGTTTCAAAGCGAAAATAGATCTAAGTGACTTTCAGAGCCAAAAAAAAAACCAAACAGATAGTCTGAAAAACAGAAATTTCACAGTGTTGCGAAGGCATTTATTCTGTCAAAAATAATTGAACGGCGCTACCTTCAGCATAAAAGCATTTGCTATGGTTTTATTTTTTCAGTAGATATTGGAAACTCTCACGGCTTGGGATAAAAGTTTTATTTTATTTTTTATTTCTTAGAGGCAAAAACCAACCTTTTACTTTTATTGGCAATTTTGAAACGTACTAGAAGAAACACGGACAACAAAGAGAACGTTGAAACAGCGGCTTGGCGTTTCCAACGGGAGAAAGTTCGTGGTGTCAATTCTTTAAAAAACAAAATTATGAGGTCTGTTATGGCCTTAAAACCAAGCTTAATTTTTCAGGTTTAAGGGTTTCCTTGGTGGAGATTAATGAACGCTGTTAGCCTTATGTGGGAAATGGTTGATTCAATGATTTTAAAGTTATGCTATTCCACATCTTTCAGCTTTGTAGCTGCAATGATTAAACTACTTATTAATATACAGGGTTTAAACCTCTGTTTGCTAATCCTGAATGACATACAGTTGGCAGATATATAGACACGGAAGGGAGTGAGGTGCCAAGGGGCCCATCACAGATTTGCAAAAACGGATGTTTTAAATAAGCACCGTTTATTTCTTCCTCTCCCTATACTATGGATGGCACAATAACAAAATAACAGCACAGAATAGCAATAGCAATAGCAGTGGACTTATATACCGCTTCATAGGCCTTTCAGGCCTCTCTAAGCGGTTTACAGAGAGTCAGCATATTGCCCCCAACAATCTGGGTCCTCATTTTACCCACCTCGGAAGGATGGAAGGCTGAGTCAACCCTGAGCCGGTGAGATTTGAACCGCTGACCTGCTGATCTAGCAGTAGCCTGCAGTGCTGCATTTTAACCACTGCGCCACCTTGGCTCTTATAACAACAGTATAATAACACTAATAACAAGAGTTGGAAGGGATCCTTAGAGGTCTTCTAGTCCAACGCCCTGCTTAGGCAGGAAATCTTACACCACTTCAGACAAATGGCTATCCAACATCTTCTTAAAGACTTCCAGTGTTGGGGCATTCTGGAGGCAAGTTGTTCCATTGATTAATCCTTCCCACTGTCAGGAAATTCCTCCTCGGTTCTAAGTTGCTTCTCTCCTTGATTAGTTTCCACCTATCGCTTCTTGTTCTAACCTCAGGTGCTTTGGAGAATAGCTTGACTTCCTCTTCTTTGGGGCAGCCCCTGAGATATTGGAAGACTGCTATCATGTCCCCCCTGGTCTTCTCTTCATACTCTCTGCTTATCAGGAGCTTGTTCTCCAGTCTTTCAACTGATTAATTGTTCTAGCTGTCAGGAAATTTCTCCTTAGTTCCTACTTGTTTTTTTTCCTTGATTAGTTTCCATTCATTGTTTCTTGCCTTGCCTTCAGGCGCTTTGGAGAACAGAATAGAACAGGAGTTGGAAGGGACCTTGGAGGTCTTCTAGTCCAACCCCCTGCTTAGGCAGGAAATCTTACACCACTTCAGACAAATGGCTATCCAACATCTTCTTAAAGACTTCCAGTGTTGGGGCATTCACAACTTCTGGAGGCAAGTTGTTCCACTGATTAATTGTTCTAAGTGTCAGGAAATTTCTCCTCATTTCTAAGTTGCTTCTCTCCTTGATGAGTTTCCACCCATTGCTTCTTGTTCTGCCCTCAGGTGCCTTGGAGAATAGCTTGACTCCCTCTTCTTTGGGGCAACCCCTGAGATATTGGAAGACTCCCATCATGTCTCCCCTTCTTTACATTAAACTAGACCTACCCAGTTCCTGCAACTGTTTTTTATATGTTTTAGCCTTCAGTCCCCTAATCCTCCTTGTTGCTCTTCTCTGCACTTTTACTGGAGTCTCAATTCCGCACTGCAGTCACTTTTTTTTTTTTTTTTCAAAATAAAAAGCCACTATACAAAAAACAACACAAAACAAAACAGGAGTTTCTTCAAAACAGCCAGATTTTCATCCTCTTTAGTAGTCAAGGAAAGACTCTATCAGGTTGGGTTACAAACCAGTAACCACAAAGGAAAACTCAAAAACATAAAAAGTGCAATCCTTTTTTGCAAGGGGAAAACGGCTGGCTATGATGTGTAGGAAAGGCCCTCTCTTCCCCACAGGGCATTCAGTACAACCCCAAGAGAAGCAAACTTCAGGTTGTTCTCCAGTTGTGTAAACTCACAGCGTGTCCTATACTCTGCTACCGTTTTTTGACTTCTTACCTGTTTTGCAAAAACAAAGCAAAGGAACTCTTTGTCCTTTCTCCGTTAGATCAGTGTTTCTCAACCTTAGCCACTTGAAGATGTCCGGACTTCAACTCCCAGAATTCCCCAGCCAGCGAATGCTGGCTGGGGAATTCTGGAGTTGAAGTCCGGACATCTTCAAGTGGCCAAGGTTGAGAAACACTGCGTTAGATGACTGGAAATGCTCTCAGCAAAATCAGCCAAATGAGTAAGGAATATAATTTTCCAATGTATCTGGCTGATCCACTCTCCAAAGCACCAGGGTGAAATCCAGCCGGTTCTGACTGGTTCTGGAGAACCGGTAGCGGACATTTTGAGTAGTTCGGAGAATCGGCAAATGCCACCTCTGGCTGGCCCCAGAGGGGCGTCAGAATGGAGGTTTTGCAGTATCCTCTCCCTGCCATGCCCACCCAGCCGCACTCACCAAGCCACACCACACCCACCAAGCAGAGGTGGGTTCCTACCGGTTCGCACCGGTTCGGTAGAACCGGTTCGTCAAATCTACCGAACCGGTTAGAAGAGGTTCCACCAGTGGACCCGGAAAGCAGGCCACACCCACAGAAGAGGTTCTAAAAATTTTTGAACCCACCACTGCAGGGGTGGGTTGCTAATCCCGTTCCAACCGGTTCGGTTGGAACGGGGCCAGCGCCGTCCTCGTGCACGCGTGCAGTTCACGCATGCGTCTTAGTGGCTGCGCGATGCTCCAGCTGCTCGCGGAGACTCGCGCAGCCGCTGTATGTGCCATCCAGCTGCTTGCGGAGAATCGCGCAGGCGCTGTGTGTGCTATGCGCCTGCGTGGAAGCGCAGAAGCCTTCAAAGACCGGTAAGGAGCGCGGGCAGGCGGTGGGCTGTTCACCGTTCCCAGAAGTTACTTACCTCCGGGTTCGCCGACCAACCGGTTCGCGGGGACCGCCACGAACCGGTTGAAACCCACCACTGCCACAAAGCACGCCCACAGAACCATCAGTAAAAAAATTGCATTTAACCACTGACCAGGGGACAGGACAAGAAACATTGGATGGAAACTAATCAACGAGAGAAGCGACCCAGAATTCAGGAGAAGCTTCCTAACAGAGAGAAGTTTTAAGAAGATTTTGGACAAGCATTTGTCTGAAGTGGTGTAGGGTTTCCTGCCTAGGCAGGGGGTTGGACTAGAAGACCTCCAAGGTCTGAGAAGTGAAACATCTTCAAAAGGAATAACCAGAAAGTCCAGTTGCCTCCTGAAAAAGCACCTTTAGGATAACCAGGACAGGGGTGGAAATCCAGCAGGTTCTGACAGGTTGTGGAGAACCGGTAGCGGAAACTTTGAGTAGTTTGGAGAACCAGCAAATTCCACCTCTGGCTGACCCCTTAGTGGGGATGGGAATGGATATTTTGCCCGCCCACCAAGCCACACCACGCCCACCAAGCCACGCCCACAGAACCGGTAATTAAAAAATTGAATTTCACCGTTGAAATTCAGGGCGGAGAATCTCTTCAGAATGTGCGCAACCAGGTTGCCTCTCTCGTCAATTGGTTTCGCTCCATGCCCTGAAACATTCATGCTCCCTTAGATACCCTCACTCTTGCTTTATCTGCTCTTTGGGATGAAGAGGAGGCCTGGTGTCGGGTTTCACCACCCACTGCTATTATGACCAACCCTACAGGAATGAAAATTAAAAAGGAAACCAGGGCCAGCCAAACAATACGAAGATGTGGGACTGACTCATAAAGATGTGTTTGGGTTACAGACAACATTGAGATATAAAGTTTGGTCGGTCGAACGTTAGGAAATTACCTGTGACCAACGGAAGAGGAATGGAGGAAAGCCATTGGTGCCAATCAAAGTCTGGACAGAACTTGACCGGATGTGATTTTTCATCCCTTTTATCTGATGATTAATGCCAAGGTAAATAGATTTTTAATTGGTATCATTTTTCAAGACTTATCTGTCTGCAGGAAGGCAAAATGAAAAAAAAAATTGTGCGCAGGCACAAATTGAACATGGTGAATGAAATCATGGTCAAAGGAGGTCATCCGGTCATCAGACAATGTTTAGCAATGCCTTCTTCAAGTCCTTAAAGATATTATAGCAATAGCAGTAGACTTATATACCGCTTCATAGGGCTTTCAGCCCTCTCTAAGCGGTTTACAGAGAGTCAGCATATTGCCCCCAACAATCTGGGTCCTCATTTTACCCACCTCGGAAGGATGGGAAGGCTGAGTCAACCCTGAGCCGGTGAGATTTGAACCGCTGACCTGCTGATCTAGCAGTAGCCTGCAGTGCTGCATTTAACCACTGCGCCACCTTGGCTCTTGGATATGACACGGGACTCAACTGGACATACTTCAGAGGCAGCCCTGGAACTCTCTTTCCTTAGCGCAAACATCAGAAAGATTTCGGGAGCGGTAGAACGCTGCTTCCATGCTCTGCAAGCGGGTGTCACACCAGAAACTATCATACAAGGATAAATGATGCATTGCAAAGATCGCTTGGAGGTGGGAGATACTGCCAATGTAATTCTACCGGATCGCCTGCATGGATTGTCCCTGGGATTATGTAGGACAGATGTGGAGGAAGCCAATCACCAGATTGAAAGAATGTAAGTGAGTGGTCAGACGAGGGAGACCTGAAAACTCATTGATAGCCTCACTTTGCAATGAACAAGGACATATATCAAATTTCGCACTACTAAGATTGTTGGACGAGCAGGTACAAAAACAGCCAGTGAAATAATTGAAGCTTGGGAAATTTGGCCCTTGCCAGTCAAGAGGAGTGCTGGTTTACCACCAGCCGACCAGGTACTTCCGGAGCTGAGGCCTTGGCAGCACGAGGACAAACAGCCAATGACTTTTTAAAAAAATGCTTTATTGAATAAACATTAAAAACATTGGACGAAGAGCATCCTTTCTGGTTTTGTCATTTCCATAATATTTTAACATAACAACAAATACAGTTTCTACTTCTCGTACATAGCTACATTAATCTTATTAACACATCCCTTTTCCTCCTTTATATATTTATCTCTGTATTATCCAGTTCCAATTTTACAATCCTCAAAATATTCTGTTCCGGCTCCTTTTCCTTATTTCCAACCACGGTTGCATTTTGTTCCAAATTTCATAATATTCAGTCTCATCTCTATTTTTGATTTCTAGAGTCAGTCTGTCCATTTCTGCACAGATGAAAATTTTCTTTATTCCTCTCTTCGGTGGGGGCATCTCTTGTTTTTTCCAATTTTGTGCCTATAACAATCTTGCTGTGGTTATCACGTGCAGCATTAAATATGTCACCCCTTTACTATATATTTTTTTTCTTTTATTATTCCTACTGGGAATGGTTCTGGTATTAAATCTATCTTTTGCTCTAACATCTCTTCAAATCTGACGCCAAAAATCCTTGGCTTTTGTACATAAACACCACACATGACGAAAAGAAAGCCAAGTGAAGGAAATAAATAAATAATAAGTTACTCTTTCGTATGAAGTGTAAAATGTGACACAAAGGTGTGGGACTCTTGGCCCTGTTTTTCTTGATTGTAAATTTAAGCGAAAAATATAAGCAGTAAAGTCAATACAGGATGACTTGCTAAAAATCCTTTGACGTTGAAATACAGACAAGCACACCAATTGGTGAGACGGTAAACATCTTGCAGCCTAAATTGAAATAATAAAAGAAGCAGAGTTAAGAAAAAAAAGGGGGGGATCTGCAGGAAAAGTCATGCTGTCCTTTTAAAATGTGGATTAACCTCAAAGAATGATTTTGGAAATGGGGTGGGGCTTCTTCTTAGGCGTCACGCATGATGAGTAGAAACGTGTAAATTGTATTACTTGAAATCTGTCCTTGCGCTCCTGATACTCAAGCCATGGGGAAGAGGCTGGGAGGCCGCGCTTCAAACTGCTTTTTACAATTTCTTTGCAAATAAAAACTTTTGAATTGTGAACCAGACTTGTCTTTTGAAGTGTGAGCATAAAAATTGGGTTTCAATATCTCACCCAAGTTACATTTGCGAGGTGGCGCGGTGGTTAAATGCAGCACTGCAGGCTACTTCAGCTGACTGCAGTTCAGCAGTTCGGCTGTTCAAATCTCACCGGCTCAGGGTTGACTCAGCCTTCCATCCTTCTGAGATGAGTAAAATGAGGACCCAGACTGTGGGGGCGATATGCTGACCTCTGTAAACCGCTTAGAGAGGGCTGAAAGCCCTGTGAAGCGGTATAGAAGTCTAACTGCTATTGCTATTGCTACATTTCCAACACTGCGGAGATTGATCCTTATTCATTTTTGCTAACCTAATGGGAGGAAGATGCCACCTATAAAACATTTTGTACATGTTTTCTTTTTACGAAGTGGCTACTCTCAGTTTTCTATTTCTCTCTCATAGATCTTGCCACTTGTCCAGTTCGATGTTACAACCAAAGTTCTTGGCCCAGGTCACCATAGTCCCCTGCACTTCTTCCTTCTTCTGCCATAACAAGCCAATGACTTAATAGGCAGCCACCAGCACCCCAATAAGCAACTGAAGAGCAAACCTCAGAATGAATCTCTTTTTCCCTGTAGAGATATGAGACCTTCTCATTTCCAACTTCAGGAGCAAAAATCCATCAAATCTTTTTTTAGTTTTGTTTCTCTTCTCTCTCCCCCACTCTCTCTTTTCTCCACTCTTTCTCTTTCTCTCTCTCCTTCTTTCTCTCACCCCTCTCTCTTTCTCTCTCCTCTCCTCTCTTTCTCTCTTCTTTCTCTTCTTTCTCTCTTTCTCTCTCCTCTTTCTCTTCTCTTTCTCTCTCCTCTCTCTTTTCTCTCTCTCTTCTCTCCTCTTTCTCTCTCTCTCCTCTCCCTCTGTCTTTCTCTCCCCTCTCCCTCCTTTCTCTTTCTCTCTCCTCTCTCTCTCTCACCCCTCTCTTTCTCTCTCCTCTCCTCTCTTTCTCTCTTCTTTCTCTTCTTTCTCTCTTTCTTTCTCTCTCCTCTTTCTCTTCTCTTTCTCTCTCCTCTCTCTTTTCTCTCTCTCCTTCTCTCCTCTTTCTCTCTCTCTCCTCTCCCTCCGTCTTTCTCTCCCCTCTCCCTTCTTTCTCTCTCTCTCCTCTCTCTCTCTCTCTCACCCCTCTCTCTTTCTCTCTCCTCTCCTCTTTCTCTCTTCTTTCTCTTTTTTCTCTCTTTCTTTCTCTCTCCTCTTTCTCTCCTCTCTCTCTCTCCTCTCCTTCTCTCTTTCCCTCCCCTCTCTCTTCTTTCTCTTTCTCTCCTCTCTCTCTCACCCCTCTCTCTTTCTCTCTCTCCTCTCCTCTCTTTCTCTCTTCTCTTTCTCTGTTTCTTTCTCTTTCTTTCTCTCTCCTTTCTCTCCTCTCTCTTATCTCTTCTTTCTCTCTCTCCCTCTCTCTTTCTCTCCTTCTCTCCCCTCTCTTCTTTCTCTTTCTCTCTTCTCTTTTTCTCTCCTCACTTTCTCTTTCTTTGTCTTTGTCTTTCTCTCTTTGTTTTGTCTTTCTCTTCTGTCTCTTTCTCTCTCTTCTTTCTCTCCCCTACTCCCTTCCTCCCTCCCTCCCTCCCCCCCCCCTCTCTCTCTCTCTCTCACACACACACACACTCCCCAAGAAAGCTGGCCTATCAGCCTGGAAAAAGGAGGTCCATTTTGAGGTTTGCTCTTCAGCCAAAGCTCATTGGTAACCGAATGATTTGGCAGGCCACTCCGTGCCAGGAGAGATAGGATGTGACAAGGGGTTGTGAAGTTCACGAAACGCCTCACCACAGTTGTCTTGAACACAAACTCGGGGATTAGTCAACAGCTTAAGAAAACACTCGTTGGCTAGTTTGTCTCCACAGG